>NC_044002.1:23349899-23429899 GCF_902150065.1 Myripristis murdjan | reverse complement strand
AGACGGAAACACTAAATAATGAAACTCTCACTTTGCCAGCTGTCCTTCCATGCAAAAAAACAAACAAAAAAAAAAACATAAAATAAAGTGGCATTCAACAGGCAGCAGGTCTTTGACCAAAGGAGACGTCCTCGCTCACCTCAGCCTCGTTTTGATGCAGCTGCCAGTCACTGAAGACGCATTTCACACAAAAAAGGAAACTGAAACCAGCACACAGACACACGGCCGCCTATAATATTTCTGTGGTGCTCCTGTAGGCCTAGTAACTGTGTCACATCTGGGGTTGGAGAGAGTGTGCTTTATCGCACCTGGGTATGAAATTGAAGAACTGCCGTCACCTCTGAATTTCATATAAAAGAAAAAATCCTGCATATTTTAGCAAAATGTGATGCAGACGAAAACGTCCCAGGCCTCCGAATATGACCTGAAAGATCAGATCTGAGACGACGCATTTCTGCAGTTCACACCTGAACTTATGTGATTTCTGAGCTTTAAATTCTCAAAGCAGTCAAATATGCTTTAATATCGGACTCCTTAAAAATATAAAAGGAAGGTAATTTTTTTAAGCGAAATAATTTTATAAATATAATGTTTATATATTTTTGGACTTCAAGATTGTTTTTTTTTTCATTTATTTGTGTAAATTCAAGTCCATGAAGAATAGAAATAAAATAAAATAATTTGATGAATAAAATATTTATATATTTTTGGATTTTTTCCCCTTTATTTTATGAATTAAATATATATGAGATAAATATATATAAAAAATAACTTCATGAATATAATATTTGTATATTTTTAGGCTTCAGAATTTTTTTTCTCCTTTATTTGAGTAAATTCACTGAGTAAATTCAAGTCCATGAAGAATATAAATAAAATAATTCAATGAATGTAATATTTATATATTTTTGAGCTTTAGGATTTTTTCCCCTTTATTTGAGTAAATTAAAGTCCATGTTGAATATAAAATACAATAATTTGATTAATGTAAAAATATATATTTTTGAGACTTCAGATTTTTGTCTCCTTTATTTGAGTAAATTAAAGTTCATGTTGTATATAAATAAAATAAAATAATCTGATGAATGTAATGTTTATATGTCTCTTGGAGGAGCCTCTGGCCGGCAGCCGGATAAAGCGGCGGCCAGGCTGCGGGCCGCCGGCAGGGGGCGCCAGCGGGCGGAGCCACAAGTCTCCCAGGCAGACACTCGAGACATGTGGCTGAGACTTTCTGAAAGCTGCGCTCCGTTTCAGTTTTTAACTATAAATAACCGCCGGGTCGCCCGATTCGTCCGCTTTCCGCTGAGAAACTCGAGTTCGGGCGTTGAGACCGCCGGGGATCCGCGCTAGCAGCCGCCGCAGCCTCGCGAGCCGCCGCTCCTCGGTGAGTAACAACACGCAGCTAACGGCTGCTAGCAGCTCGCTAGCAGGGCAGCTAACGCGACGTAGCGTCTGTTAGCTAAATCACCAGCTAGCTAGCATGTGACCTTCAGTTCAACCAGCGTGGCTAACGAGAGACACCATCCAGCCTGGTTTGCTACGTAGCTGCAGATCAGGAGCCACTTAGCGAGCTAACAAAATGGCTATGTTTTTAGCTAGCATTAGCCACGGAGCTAGCGGACAGCAGCCGTGTCGTCGCCGTTGTGTCGGCGCTGCCAGCGACACTCTCTCGGCTCTTGCTGCTAGTTTAGTGTCGTGCACCAGCCAGGCCGGCAGGAAGCTCCCTGAGGCAGCTGGCCGCCGGATCAGCTGCTTGTTTACGACGAAAACAGCAGCGGCAGGAGCGATAACCAACTTCGGCTAAGCTAACATGTCTGTAGGTGGTGCGGTCGGATGCGCTCGGCGGCCCTCGGGCGGAGCTGCTGCGGGCTGACGGGAGGCTGCTGTGAGGCTGCCCGTCAGCTGGTGGCTCGGCGCGGCGGCTCCTCTGCTGGCCGAGGCCGCTGCTGGCTCCGGGTTTATTTTAGGCAGCTGGAAATCAGACTTGTTGGTTTGAGACCAGGCCGGAGTCTCCCGATCAGGTTTCACTTTTACATTTTATATCCTCCTGTTATCTCTGGAGTCCGTTTGGCCAAATCCAGTCTTTGTTTATCGCCTCCAAACACATTATTAACATTTACTTTGCTTCATATTCCATGACTTTTTCCGAATTTAGTGGCGACAAGTGAGTAAACATGAAATTACCATGAGTTGTTTTCAATGTCCGGGACAGATTTGGTACACATCTGTGTTTCCTTGGTGTCTGTTTCTAAACTGTATTATCAGCATTTTACACACGGTTTTTTTTTTAAGCTGTTTTGGATACTGAGCCACTATATCATGTCGTGTATAATCCTCAAAAAACTTTCTTCAGCTTTAGGGCCCAAATCAAACACAACCACACCTGCAGCAGGGCAAGAGCCACTGATAGTCTGTGTATAAGGGGGGTGAGCGGGGGAGGTTCTGTTTATTTAAAGGGCTGTTTACGTCGTCAACAAGACACATGAAGTACCTGACCTATAAACTTTGGTACTTTTGTTATAATCATTTTCTGGAGGTTTAAATTGCTGGGGTCAACTATAAAAAGTGTCATTAAATTTAAAGGTAACAGGAGGGGTAGGACTGTTGTCGTTGCAGTGATCAAAGCGAGCTGGCAGTAGGATCCACTCTCAGATTGAAAGCACAGGCCTGAGCTTCATGTTGACAGTCTGAGAGAGAGAGAGAGAGAGAGAGAGAGAGAGAGGGGGACTTCTGAAGCTCTGACTGTAAATATCAGGCATTTACACTCCATTAACGAGTCAGGACAGGAGAAAAAAAATGAAAGAGTTCTCCACCGACCATGAATCTCAGTTGGTAGTCAGATGTTGACTTCATATTGCCCTAGGCTGGATTGTAGGTTTTTCACTGTTAAATACAGCCAGTCAGAATATTAAATGGAAACTTAATGTACCTTTAGAGACAGTTGTTACCAGGGCTGGGACGATATGTTTATCTCCTGATTCGATACGATCACAATCCTTGGCGGCTGATCCGATATGCATTGCAATTCTACAGGTTTTGTTATGAATCAAATGTGGCTCATTGAATCCACAAGAGTCTCAGCTTCCCAGTCAAACCCGATTCATGCAGCTCCAAGACAGTTTAGGCCCCAGTCTGCAGAAATACACCATTTTACAACAGGCCACAAGAACACATGTGGACTGCAGGGTTTGTGGCCCAAAATGCATGGGATTAGCAGAAGGTGGGCATGTCTGCAAAGGGGAGAGCCGTGGCTGCCCAGAGAGCCAATTTTCATTCACACAGCTGGAGGTCAGAGGTCAAGGGACCCCGCTGGAAATGGCCATGCCATGACATGCTTGGTACCAACAGATTCCTTAGGTCGTCTAGTTTCTTATGATACCAGTTGATTAAATCCATTCTGTAATTTAAAACATTGCGGGAAAAGTAAGAATCACAATACTTAAGTGAATAATTTTTTTCCCACCCCTAGTTTTTACTACATTATAAATCATTTTGGAATTTCAAAAATAACATCCTTATCTAACACTGATAAACCTTCAATTAATTGTATGTCTAAATGTGTGCATTTTCACTTCATCATTGCGTGTATCATATACTGTCAAATTTCCAGATATCTATCGGCATCAGTCTCAAAAATCTACTATTAGTCAGGCTGTAGCTTGGAAGTGGTTCATATACTTTTTCGCAACAAAAGTTTTGTTCACATTAGTATTAAGAGTATTTGTTTACAGCAGACTTTCAGTAAGACTGTTTTTTTTAGTCTCTGTAAAGGTTTCACTGACAGAGTGGTCTGTTGCGTTATGACCTAATTTCTTTTTTACTGCAGTTTATTGCTGTGACGATAACCACCACGGTTACGTTGATGCCTACCACGGGGTGGAGCTCACCACGTTTTTTTGTGGACAAAAAGTCCATTTGAGATATGGGAATTTTTGTGTAAATTTTTCTGAGTGTGTTGAGAGACGTGTAGGTGGACCTTTGTTCAGTTTTGGGTGGACAGCTGCCGTTAGCGCCATAGAAAACTAATGGCAGCTGTCCACGCTGAGTTGCAGGTAGACTTGTGCAGGAATGTGGCGTCAGAGTTGGATTTAGAGAATCGTGCAGAAAGCCTCAGACCCCGTCTTGTCTTTATGTTGATTTTTGACTGACGTGACCATTTGTCCACAGTTGTTCGACCAGTTGGACTCAGAAGTCGTTGCTCTCGCTCAGATCATTTCGCCTGTTCCCGTCCTGCAGGCAAGAGGAGACTCGTTTTGTCATTGTACTGTTTTGATTATATTTGGGTTTTTCTTCTGTTCACTTCATTGAATTAAACTTTTATACGTGTTCAATCAGTTACATTCAGCTTCATTCATGCTGTTAGATGATAATTCCATCTTTTCACCATAAGATATTTACATTAGCATTTTTGTAATGGCATTACATAGGGCCTAATTAGTGATTACTTTTGCATCATAATTTTCATTTATATTGAAACAGCTGTTAAAATGGTGTGATTTTTGCTGGGGTCTGTATCAAACAAACATGTTTTTTACATCTAGAAAATACAACACATAGGCCAGGGTATCTCTGTAGCACCATAATATTTTATTTATAACAATGTTTTATCACATTTCGCCTCTATCTAAAAAAATTGCAGCACCAGCGTTTTGGATATTGCACCGGATCATATTGAGATTTTGATAATATTTCGATTGATTGTCCAGCCGAAATCAGTTGAAGGTAAATTTGAGAGCTGTCAGTCATTGGCATGTCAGTTGCTTTTGGCCAGGTGATTAGTGGAGGGCGGGGTTAAGCACAAACATTATGATGTTAGTGATGAATATGATTGTCAGTATGTTAATAGGTGATGGGATTTATTTAGAGAAGTGGCTTTCGTAGCATTTTGTTCTGTTTATGATCGGACTTGTGCTGCTGCTGTGATAATGGGATCTGAATCGAATTGTCTCCATAGGCTTGATAAAGTAGCTATCGACCAGTTGCCGATTTTAACAGCACGAGATGAGCAGTGAAGTTGTTTTTTCTCACCTTTTCCTCTTCACTTTGTTTGGTTTTGTGTTGCAGTGGTGATCAGGGCAGCCGGGGCCGGACATGACTGGAGCTGGAAGTGGTGAGTGTTTTATTTTAGGCTTCATGTTGATTATTGGTCATCTGCCAGCCAGGACAACAGGCTGTAACAATAATAATAATAACTAGACTTTATAAAGTTTCTGAAGAAACTTTGATGTGCTTGCCTTGCGAGCGCCTGGACATGCGCTAAATCAGCAGCCCTGTGCTGTCTGTGGGCTGTGTAGTGTTGTGGCTCTTGCCCAGGCGGGGAGTTGAACCCTGGTCTCCTGCATGGCAGGCAGAGACACTATCCACTGTGCCACTGGGGCGTGTGTGGGCGGAGCCAGAAATGAGGCTCTATGAAGCACACAGCATGAGTGACAGTGCTGCTTCTGTTAAAAATCACCTAAACGTAGTGGTCAAACTACTGCTTTGTTCTCAATGACAGTAAGTCCGAGCAGAAAATAAAAGGTATCATGAGAAAGGCAAGGCTTTGGGCTTTCAAACTGTGTCAAAATTATTTTCCAACTCCCAAAAATGCCCACCCTAGAGCGAGTTGGAAAAGTGTGTCCTTCTGCTTCTCTCCTGAGACTTTGCATTCCAGATATAATGGGAGTCTATGGGGGAGAGAGCTGGCACTCCTGCCTCGTTAAGGGTCACAGTTTAAAAAGTTGAAGCTACTTTGCTTTTGTATTTGCATTTTTCAAAGCACAACTATTTTTCCTACTACTTTCCAAAAAATTATGCATGTGGAGTGAAAATTGTGGCCAGGAGAGCAAGTTTAAGACAAAAGTTTTAGGCGAATTTTCAGGGCTGCTCCACTCTAGCCCTCAGGAATGCCACTCTAGCTCACTCCATTAGTGTGTATTGCGTTTGGAATTCCGACTTTAAACTGGAATTGCAGAAAAACGGAAAGTCTGATCGGTTTGAAAATCGACACACTGCTTCTTCTCCACAAGATGCACGTTTTTCGTATTTGGTGCGTGGACGCAGGTCCAAAGCTCTGGGTCCTGGAGCCGTCCAAACTTTTGCCAATTCATTTCCTATGGCCGAAATTTTCCACAAAAATTGGAATTTTGAGAATTCCGTGGGTCGGATTCCTTATAAAAGTAATAGCACACTTCTCCCAATGGGGCCGCACATTTTCCCAATTCATTGTGTGGGTCTAAAATGAAAGCTGTAGGAGGAGTAGCGCGCCGAAGGATTTGCAGAAAAATAAACTATAATAAAAAGAAAAATAATAAGTATGCAAGATAATAAGATGTGTTGCCTTTTCAAGGCAAGCACATAATGATAATAATATTGGTACTAATGCTGTCACTTTTTATTCAAAGTTTGAATGCTCCTTTTAAGTGTCCAAACTGTAATGAACTATTCGAATCCAAAATGGGAGTGCAGGATGAAATTGTGACAGAGCAGCAGACTGTTTGAAACAGGGTGCTTTGAGTTCCAGCAGGTGGCGCTCTTACAGCGTCACGTTGATTTTAGTCTGTGTTGAATTTAAGAACATTGTTCTGTAAGAATGGAAGGACCTGGCGATGCAAGCCGTGCTGAACAGCTGTCTGTATGTTTCAGGCTGTGAAAACAAACTTCCTGCAGGACAGTAAAGACTATATCGATCTAATTACAACAAAATATATAAAAGCACGCATGGAGGCTTTTTAATTCTGCATTACATGACAAAATGATTGCAAACTCTGGAAAAAGCAACTTCCATAAAATACAGTGATAAAGCGTCTCGGGGGGGTGAACAAATCATAAATGCATGTGGTTGTCCTGTGGTGGGAATAACTTGTAATGAGAAATATTTCGTAACAGCATTTTTTATTTAAAAGCGTGTTTGCATTGTGTAAATGTGTTTTGACACCAGGATTGCTATGTAGCTCGTACACCAGGTGAACTTGGGCTCATCATGTGACATTTCATTCAAAGTTCATCTTCATGTGTAGGGCTGTGTGATGTGACCTAAATCTCATATCCTGATAACGATATATGTCACGATATAGCACATTTTCAATAAGTTACAAAAATAAATAGTTTATATAAAATGAACATATGAAGAAGTCTATTTTCTTATTACATCTTGAATTACATTTTTGACAAAAGGCACTTAATCACATTTTATTATTTTTCTCCTTTTATTTGGAACTTCTGAGCAAATTTTCAGTTCAACAGTAAACAAAATATAAAATGTAAACTAGAAGTGTCTGGCTTCTTGGTTGATGGCGGTGATGTTTTAATGGTGTTAATGTTTTTTAGTGGTCAGTGTTGTGTTTGTCAATAGAAAAACAATGAGTAAAGGTTGTTGTTGCTCTGGTGGGGGTTTTCATTAGCCTGATGGTCCGAGAAACTCTGGACATGCCCGGTGTGAGTGGAAACCATCAGATGCCATCCCAAATATTCCCAGTGGTTCAGTGGTTTAAAAAGAAAAAAAAAAAGAAAGAAAGAAAACAATAAGTTTAGTCAAATGGCATGTTATTGACCAAGTTTTGGCTCTTCTGCTGCGGTGTTTTTCCAGGTGGCCAGGGTGCGCCTGACGGCACGGAGGCAGAGGAGGCGGAGAGATGTCCCATCTGCCTGGGCGTCCTGGCCGGAGGCGACCTGGCCGCTCCCGACAGCTGCTGCCACGTCTTCTGCCTCGGGTGCCTCCTCACCTGGGCAGAGGTGAGAGTCCACGCCTCCACGGCTTTAATCTGGGCTCCAGTCTGATGTTTGGTCATCTCTTGTGAGCTGGAGCTTGTCTTTTGATTTTTAGGACAGAATGTGAAACCTACACACACACACACACACACACTGTGGTTTATATCAGTGTGACTTGATGCTGAGGTGAGACGAGTGGCGGTCAAACGATACAGGTTTTTCAGTGGCCGATGCTGATATTTAATGCCTGTATCATGTTGTTTGTTGTTTTGTTTTTTTTGCATCTGATTAATTACAGCAATTTAATAATACATGAGACAAAGAAGTGCTGAACTTAAATGACCATTTATTTAACGCTAAGGTCGTTGTCTTGCATTGTCTCGACCATCTCTAGAGTCAGTCAGTGTTTGGAAAAAGCTAATGAATGCAGACGGTCAGTATCCAGGTGTTTTTGAGTCCAACTATTTGCACTACAGCGCACGTAACTCCTTTCTCATTTGATCAAAATCTCTATAAACAATATGAGACTTAGTGACTTATGAGAGTTTATGAGAAATAGTTTTATTATTGTTCAATTGATATGAGCTTTTGACAAATGATTGTGGGGGGGGGAAAGAGCATGTAGATCCTCCCGGAGAAGTTGTGTTTTGTCAAGGTCGAAAAAACATCTGAAACAACTTACTAAAAGTCAGTTTGGAGGCTCTATAATACCTGTTTCATTTGATCAAAATATCTTTTTGAATATCAGCCCATGAAGCGCTGAAGTATTTCTGTTTTGAAAGCCGATGCTGCCGATATCCAGAGATGGCACGTTATGCTGACCTCATGATATGATTCAAAACTTTGATATGTAATCAGTTGAAGGTTGGTGACAAAAACCTGTTGCATCACTGGAATGTGTTTATTTCTGAGCCTCACGTCTTTCTGGCACCGGAAGTGTCTAATCAGAATGGCAATGATGTAAAAATGTTCTCATTTAAAAAAAAAAAAAAAAAAGCAGATGATATAGTTTGGATGGCCAGCTCGTGAAACCAGCGGGCGAGCCGTCTTGTGCGTAATTAAGTAAAATACAGCTGATGTCGCAATTCATTTTCACGTTAGACTGCATTTTGATGTATTGTTCCCTCCCTAACCGTGTTTACATTTGGCCATTTTCATTTCAAAAAAATTAAATTGTACAAAAATGCAGAGCCTCCACTTGAACGTTTTTTTTTTTTCACTGAGACATCCCGGGACGCTGAAACTCTCGTTTGAAAGCCGCCGTAGTGAGAGTTAAATCGGCTTGAGCCCCTTTGAAGCAGCTCGGTGTTTCCAGAGCTGCTTGGCTGAAATCGTGGCCTCACTGGCCCACATATCAGCAGACCTACATATCGCTCGAACCCTAATTCTGCACCATGCTGTGTGCTCGCTATTGTATGTTAATGAGCTTTTTGTTGTGGTGTTTGTTCTTATTTTTCAGTCACAGACGGTTCCTTCCTGCCCGGTGGACAGAAGGCCTTTCAGTGATGTTTACAAATGGGACCCGACTCTGGGATGCATCCAGGTCTGTCCAGTCTCTGACATCGTTTCCCCTCGTTTTCACTCAGCAGTGATCTTCATAGAGCATGATATCAATTTGTTTTTTATGATGTCACTGCAAATGGTCGTGGTTACTTTCTCCTTTTTTTGCCAGCATGATGTCAGAGCTTGTTTTCATTTATTGATTCATTTTTTTTAAAATTATTTAGGACGCCTGTGTTTGTAGAAAGAGCGCTTAATTTCACATTAGGTTTGAAGTTATTTAAAGTTATTTAAAACTGTGTCTGAGTCAAGACAAGCACTTCAGCTCGATGCTTTGCATAAGAAATTTTAAATTTCCCGCCCAAACTGAGCGTGCTGTAATTCACGTTGTTTTCAGGTCCCTGTGAGGAAGCGAGCGAGTCAGCCTGAAAGTGAAAAATGCTGCTGCAGAAACCCCGAACAAAACGTCTGTCTGAAGTGAGTGTCAGCCGGCCGGCTCGGCTCCCGTGAGATTCATTTCAGGGGTCTGAAGGGAAAGTTTGCAAATCACATTCGTTTTCGTGCTTTGAATACTTTTGACCATTTGACTTTAAAATAGAACATTATGTAAAGTGTTTGGAGAACACGGTTGCTGATGGCTGTTTTTTTTTTTTTTTTTTTTTTTTCTGTAGGAGTAAGCAAGGAAGAAGATTGAGACGGCAGAAGGTGGAGAGGGCGCCAGATGCCAAAGGAAAAGGGCTTGTGAGGAAATGTATGTTAAAAAAAAAATAGTAATAAATCATTTCCTTCATCTGACTGAGCAGCAGTTTGTGAAACCAGCTCTGATCACGTTTTACTGTGTTTCCTCCAGGTAGTGACGACGACCCCTCTTCACTGAGCAGAAAAAAGGTTTCGTAGTGTTATTATTATTTTTTTGTCTTTTTTTTTTTTTTCCCACAGAAAACACAATTCAACACCCAAAAGCATTTTCCAAACTATTTCTGTCAGGTTTACTGTGAGGTTTCCCATTCCATGTGTGTGTTATGTGTGTGTGCAGGGTCCAAACTTAACATTTTTGCAGGTAAAGTGAGAAAATGTACTTGCCAAAGATGTTTTTACCTGCCAAAAAACTGTATCATGCATTATTTTGTTCAAATAATCGCATCTCAGAGCTCCAGCGTCGTTGAAATACTACCTTGTGGTGGATTGCCAGCTTTCTCCATCACCCGTATTGATTAAGAAAAGAAAGAATGGCTTGTTTTTGATTTGTTCACATAATTACATCAAGATTTTTTTAGTGGAGAATAAGTGTCGTGAGTCGTTGGTCAACATCAGTAAGTGATCATACCCGACCTTTCATGGTGAAAATCAATTTATCGGCCAATTAGCCAGTAACTCCAATTGATTTAACAGCCAAAGCCAGTTAATTTTGGACCCTTTTTGTGTAAAATGTTTCATTAGTCTTGTGACAATCAGCTTTGAATTATTTTTCCCCCCCAGGTGAGAGGAACAGAGTGCTGTACTTGGTCACCGTCTCCTTTCGGCTCATTGCTGGGCACTTTGACACAGGACATGTAAGTCACTGGGGCTCTGCATTCCCCTGCTTTTGGTTTGCTCAAAAAGCTTCTTTTTAAATTGTAACGTCTGCTGTAGTTGAGTGTAATTATGTTGATACGATGCAAGCAGTGAAAGAGGAAAAAAATGTTCAACTGATCACAGCTAAATAATCAGGTTTTCGTTTTATGATAATTGCGCTGCAGCAGGAATTTTGCACAGTGGTGACTCTAAATGGCAGCGAGGGGGTAACCATTTGAGTTTTGCACACTCCAAAAACAGATTATTAAACATGATGTCATTAAACTGCACTCAGCTCATGTTTGCCAACCCGGCTGGTCTGTGATGTTTTATACAGAAGAAAACTAAACACTGGAGAGAGAGAGAGGGAGTTCAGCTTTCTCCTGAGAGGCGGCTTCTGAGTTTTGATTTGTCACTTCCTATACACAGAGATTACCTCACTGTGTCCACATCCAGCACTTGAATTTCATTTCGGTAAACAGGATGAATCCGCTGGGTCTCAGTTACACTCCTCTGCTGCAGTGTCTGGTGAACTTTTAAAAACGAGCTCAGTGCAGCTTTAACGTTTGTGAAAGTACATCTTCATGACTAACGACCTCTCTGTGTGTCCATATCTGTGTGTCGCGTCGTGTTGTGCGTCCTGCAGTGCAGATCCTGTTTGCGCGGCAGACGAAACGCTTTACGACGCCGAGTTCAAACAGTGCAAACCACAGACGCAAGACTGTCCGTGGCTTTCTCCTGCTGCACCCATACCTGCTAGTGGGACATCGAGGTAAGAAAACCCCAACTAGCCATTTTAAATCTTAGTTTGGTTATGTATAATCAGCATTTCTGAGTCATTCAGCTCTAGAGCGTTTAAAGTTTTACCTCAGTTTATTTTTGAAAGACGAGAGCAATGCCATGCAAGCCCTGGTGGCACCGAGTAACCACAATGAGAATCTTGGTCTTCTTACATAAAAACCTTATTATAGTTTGTTACGGGCGATAACAAAATCAAACTGACTAGAGTTAAATTTGTTGCCAAAACTGGCCAGTAAATCAGCTGTTTGTGAGTCATCTGGATTCTGTTACAAGCCCATGTCTTCCTGTAACTGGGCACTGTCGGCATAAACAAATCAAATACAAAATGCAGCACCGAACACTTTAACACACCACGGTTCTTTCCAAAGAAAACAATCTAGGTGCAGTTGAAATTCTCAGTGACACCAAAACAGATTCCTGAATTATTGTGCCTGTTGATCAAAGAGATTCGGATGAACTGTACATTTTTGTGATTCTCATCTTTTGCAATTTGTCAGGATTATTGGTGTCCAACCAAACATGTTGGATGCACAGATGAGCATAGTTTTCGACCAAGCTTATTTGAGATTATTTGCACAGGAATCAAACATAAAACAGTGAGAAAAGAAACTGGTAAAATGTTATATGAAATCAAAAGAAGAAAAGATGCAGTTTCTCATTTGTTCGGGTGAGATATAATCCTTTAAGGGTCTTAGAAAACATCTCACCTTCAAAGAAACATTCTTGCTGAAGCTGAAAGACGGAAAACCTTTTTATTTTTGATGTTATGGTGGTTTCACAGAAATCGTTTCCATCCTTCAAATTGGAACCACAGCCCGTTTCCATTTGGACCGTCATCATCTCCCTTTACCTCCAGTGCATCATTTGGCCCTGGTCATTTTGGTGAGTCATGTTACGCAAATCTTGTTCCTTGTCCTTTTCAGTTCCTTGAGTCATGGCAGGTATTCAAATTATTTTGGCACTTCGGTTTGTAGTATATTGATAATAAATAAATAATTAATTTCAGAATGGGGCACAAAAAGAAAAATAGGGGCCCTTTCCACTGCAACTATGCCAAACCTTTTGGCACTTCTGCGGCACTAAAAAAACACTGTTGAGCAAACAGCAGTGTTCAAGGTTTTATCCAAGGATGAGATTCAATGGGAGCTCAAGGGAATGAAAAGAAACACGGGAAATATCACTGTTTGAGGGAGCTTGGCTACTTGCAAGATCCTTACGAATGTCGAGTAGTTTCATATTCTTAAAAAGTGCATTTAAACAGATAACGGCAGCTTTTACAAAAAAGATCAAATTGTTAAACTGTGATGAAGTTTCTCGTGCCAGTTCCTGTTTGGGCTAGTTCTTTCCCCCGTTTGAATTGGTTCTTGTTTCCTCTTGCAGTGCAAAAGGGCTCTAAACCACTTATTTCCTTGGTTCAAGCCCAAGAAATTTCCAAAACTTAGTTTCCATTTATAAGTCTGTCTTTTTCAAATGTGAAATAACATTGTAATTGATAAACTGCTAATTTTATCTCAATATCCATTGTGGCTTTTGCTCACAAGGTTTCTGGTGTCCTACAGTGTTTCAGGGTGTCGTCTGTGCCGTCACTTGTCCCAAAGGAGGAGAGAAGAGGGGCGGCCGGGCTTCAGGCTCCAAAGCTCCCACCAAAGAGGCGGAGACGCTACCATCTAGACGATCAGGACGCAACAGCAAAGCCCAGGAACAAACCTCCGCACCGGACCCCTCGTCCTCACCACAGTCCAACTCATCAGACTCCGACGACGCCACTGGTCAGTCCGCCAAGCCAGGCAAAGCTTCTCAGGTGCCTGCAAAGAGAAAGGGGAGGCAAGTAACAAACCGGAAAGCCAGCGGGAAACGGAAAGCCCCAGCGAGGAAAAAGGTCTCTCCCCAAGTTGTTAACAGCCCAACAGCAAGTGCGGAGGAGGATGAAGAAGGGAGCAGCGAGGACGAGGATAAGGAAGAGGAAGGGGACGAAGTAGATAAGGAGCAACAAATGAACAACACGGAGCTGCAGCAGTCTGATGCTGAAGGGAGCTTCAAGTCAGACCAGGACGGGTCCAGCCCTGCTCATGAGCAAGGCAGTACAGAACCTTTGGGTAATGATGTGGGAGAGGATAGAGATGAGACTCAGGAACAATCTGATGCCCTAGAAGAGGGACAGAAACCAGAAGAGGAAATGGCAGAAGAGAACAGGTCTTCGCCCTCAAACTCTCCTCCCAGTAGCCCTGGTCCATGCTCGGATGGTGACCAGGATGAACAGGATGACGAGGAACCGCAGGGCAGCACCATGTCCTCTGGAGAAAAGGACTCTGAAGAAAGGAATTCACCATTACCTTCTGACTCTCACAATGGGCCACTAGAGAATCCCATTTGTTCACACTCTGATGAGAATGAGCAGGATGACAACATGGACATCTGTGCAGGTTCACCAGAAGTCAAAGGTGAGGCATCTTCAGAGGAAGTGAATTTAGAACCATCTGAGAGCTCCTCACAACCTGGTTCCCCTTCTGCTGTAGACTCTAAACAAAATTCAGACACCCCTGAGAAAAACACTTCTGAAGACATGCATGTTAAAATACTCGGCATAGAAGAAGGTTCAGTTGATGAGAAATCTATGGAAGGGCCTAAAGATGACAGTCCAGCCAAGGATGACACTAACGTCGTCCCAATGGACTGCAGTTCGCCCAGCAGCGAACATGTTGACAATCTAACCGTGGAAATGCCAAGTGAGAGCACCGCTCCAGCTGCTGTGGACCCGCATGCTTCGGCAAGCCAAGATACCAAGGAAGAAAGCAACAAGGGCCGCCAGGAGAGAGACAAAAGCCCTGAGAAGAAGAATGGCAGGCAGCGGCGCTCTCGGTTCCACTCGCCCACATCCTCCTGGTCACCCAAAAGGGACTCCAGGCGAGATTCATCAAGGCGTTCGCGGTCCAGAGAGCGTGATGGGTCATCCCGCACTCGGAGCAGAGAAAGAGACAGAGACAGGGATAGGGACAGCGAAAGAGACTATTCTAGGCGGGAGCGTAGCCGCGAGAGAAAGAGGAGGCGGTCCAGGAGTCGATCTAGATCCAGATCCAGGTCTCGGTCGAGATCTCGATCCAGAACGAGGCCCTACAGGCGCGGGCCAAGCCCTGAGCGGCCAACCTCCAGAGAGTCTTCTCCTCAGAGGAAGGACCGGAGGAGCGGGGGTGGCTGGAGGTCCGGCTCTGGCAGTGACACCCGGAGGTATCATGGAAGCGCTGGCCGTTTTGAAAATGGAGCGCTCACCGAAACATCCCCCGATCGCCAGGGCCGGTCCAGCAATCCTGACTGGGTGCAGGAAAAGACTCGTAGCGATGCTGACACCAGGAACCGGGACTCGGGCTTTGGCGCACGCTGGGATGACAACCGCTGGGAAGACAACCGCAACAGTGGGGGGGTTGGGGGAGACTCATGGGGTCGGGGGGGGTCGGGGGGGCTCTGACCGTGGCCATGGCACGGGGCAGGGTGGCTGCAACCGCTCCTTCTACAACCAGCAGGGGGAGACAGGGGAAAACCGCTGGCAGCCCAGAAACAACTTCTCAGGAACAGGCAACAATTCAGGGAACGACTCCTACAGCCGCTTCAATGAAAACCGCGGTGGAGGCCGGAGAAAGGAGGCGGAGCCAGGTGACACGGTGCTGGACCGGTCGGGTTGGTCGTCAGCATCCAGCTGGGCTGTTAGGAGGACACTACCAGCAGATGTGCAGGATTATTACTCCAGGAGGGAGCGAGGTGGAGGACCAGGAGGCTGGAACCGACAAGAGGAGGAGCAACCAGCAGCAGCAGGTCAGTTTACTCCTCCACCAGCTCTGTAAAAAGAAGCTGCTTCTATAGCCATTTTTCAGTGGTGCTGCTAGAGAAATGAGACAGAAGAGCTCCAGTTAGCAATATCACATCATTTTTTTTTTTTTTTACAGTACAATGACCCCTTGCAATGTTAGTCTTCAATGTAGGCCTTCTTTCCTGGTTTTAGCGCCACACATTTCTGTATTCCTGAATTTTATCTGCACATTCTGCAGATGAAATTGTCCTAAATTCAATCAGTCATACGAGTGATTCTGTCGTTGCAGTCAGCACTGCAGCGAAAGAAAAAGTTAATTCAGAGCTTACCTCTGTACCTGAAGGTCTGCAGCTTCACTGCTTTTTCAAATTCGATCTAAGAGACAAAGTAATCCAAGTAATCCAACAAGAGCCTTGTAAGTGAAATGTAGCCCTCATGTCCACTCCAAAAATGCACCTTCAGGTTTTGTACAAGAGATCTGCTGTGAACCTGGAAGCAGGAGTGACTGTTTACAGAGTTTGAGCTCTCGGCACCCTCTTGTGGTTGGAAATTGCAGAAAGCGGCATTATAATAACAGTTAGTTAAACTTAAATTTTGCTCCAAAAACACCAAATGTAGCCCTGTTTTTCAAGATTGATTCTCTTTGAGAAGAAGAAAAAAAGATAACTTTCATACTGTCACTTTCACCAGAGGCTCAATTGTGTAGAAAATAAATAAATGAAGTGACTGATTTACTTAATGAACACCTGTGTGAGGGATGCTTTCTGCTCTGTATTTCTGACAGTCAAATCAGCAGTCAGTTTTCTCTCTCTCCCTCTCTCTCTCTCCCTCTCTCTCTCTCTCACACACCCACATATACACACTGCTATCTCCACATTAGTTGGGCTTACACTCATTAACAAGTTTCAGCCGATCAGCACACAGTATGTTATGTACTCACTGAGCCTCTGTCTGTCAAGCCCTACACTTTTTTGGGAAATGAGGGAACATTTTACTGTTGCATGGCTTTCAGACTTTCAGCTGCGAGCTGGGCTTCTGTTTCTGCCGCTGCTTTGCTGCTGCGATGCGGGACTCTGTTAATGTTAGATGTTTAACAATAAGACCTTCGTGACTGCAGATCCACTGGGCCCAGTTTGAAGGAAACGTCAGACAAAGCAGAGGCTTGCATTCGTTCTGTCTTTTATATTTTTAAATTTGTCTTCCTTTTTCTTCAGATCCCCCTAAAAATGAGTCTCTTCCCCCGGCGGTTCCCGGTAACGCCCCGGTCCCCGTCATCAACGCAATGCCTCCTCATCCTCCCCAGCTGAACGTGCTGCATCATCACTACCCGCTGCAGGGCCCGCGAGGAGCGCTGCCGGTCAGCCTGCAGCCGGCGGCGCCGTACGCCATGCCTCCTCAGGTCCCCATGCACCTCCATCCCGCCGTGCCTCTGCTGCAAGTCCCCGCCGTGGGAGCTCAGGGCCTGCCTCCCCCTCCCCCGCCGCCGCCCCCCATGCAGCAAGGCAGCCAGACGGCCGCAGCCCAGCCAGACAGCCACATGACGCAGGTACGACACGATGGGATGTGGGTGGCACAGGTGTGAGTGTGGAGGGTTTCATTGCAGAACAACGGGTGCAAGTCAAAGAAATTACATTGGGTAGAGTCGACATTGTAAAGGCAGTTCTGGCATTTTCATTGAACCTGTTGGCGGCTGTCTTTGAGGAATGATTGAATAACTTGGTTGACACAAAACAAGCACCTGGCAGACTGGTAGGTGGATCCTCCTGTCACAGTGTGCGCAGCTCACAGCAACAACCAGGGTTAGGGTTAGTCAATACATAAAACTAATTAAATTCATCCGCATGCTGCTAAAGTTGAAAATGATTGTAAGCTTCTTCATATCCTATCTCAGACTAAAATTAACATTAGCTAATTACATGTTGTCAGGTGAGTTAATTCTAACTAGCTGCGTTTTTGTAAACAACGTTATTGATTTATGGCAGAGCCGCACAACAAGCTACCAGATATGGCTCAGCTGCTCCAAAAACCAACTGTTTCTATTGGAACCAAAATCAAGAGCAGATAATACGCACAGCTGTTGCCTTGGCGATGTGACCCATCTGGAAATACTGTGATCTGCTGTGAACCAAAGGCCCATAATAAGTAATAAGTAATGTAGGAATAAGTGCTTCAATCAGTTCCCTGAATTTACTGAAATGACACTGCTGACGTACTTAGTGTTCACATATTCAGCAGAGAATTCAAGAACCACAACAAGCAGTAAGTTCAGCGAGCAATATGCAAACCCTGTGTAACCTTTAAACTGGAAAAAAGGACATGGCTTAGGCCAAACAAAAAAATACCTTGGGTTCCGGTTCCTTGTCATTTAAGGGCATGAATAGGTAGGGAATTTATTTTATTTTTTATTTTATTTAGCATTTTAGGGATGGATAGGGGGGATTTATTTTATTTTATTTATTCATGGGAAGGATGGGTAGGTAGGGATTTTATTTTATTTTATTTTTATTTTCAGAAGCGATGCATGGGTTGCTTTTTAAATATAATTATTGCAATATTTGCATAAGTTACCACCTTTTTAACGGACGGAGCAGCGTTATTACTAGCAGAGGGAGGGGTCTCTGGCTCGCATTGCAGTGCTAGGTACCTGAAGTCGAATACACCCATCACACCCACCGCCATAGAGCCAAGCTCCACGGTGGGGGCAGCTGCTGCACTTTCAAATCTACAATGGCACTGTTTCACCTCTTTCACTGCATCTGCAAAGGTTGTCTCTTGTAGTCGGATTATTTTCGCTGGTGGTTAGAACAAACCACACACACCATGCGGAAGTCCATTCTTTCCAGCCAGTGCTGTCGGTGGCGCGTGATTCCATGAAGTTATTTTCCGAAGTTACGCGAGAACATCACAAATAAGGCGAGTGCAACGTACATCAAAATAAAAGCCCTGCTTAACTTTTGACCAACGCCAGCAAGGTCCCACTCGGTCACATAGTGCATTTATTTTATTTTTTTATTTTATTTTTACACAGAGGCCAATAAAATAATTTGACTCGGGGGTTAAATGGGACACTCGGTCGGGAACCGGAACCCAGAGTTTTTTTTTGTCTGGCCTTACCTGATCAGGAAACCAGGTAACTTGAAATGACCTCAGTAAAAATCTTACCGGACGCTTGTTTTCACCCAAACAGGAAACCACTCGAGTTAATTTTAATCATTAAGTCGCGCTCAGAGCAGCAGCTGATCTCAGTTTTCACTTTGAGCCAGAGAGCGGCAACCACTAACTGAAATCAGCTGCTGTGTTTTTTTGGGTTAGAATTAATAGAATAAATATCTCCGTACTCTCACCTCTGGATTAAGTCGTCAAGACTGACTTTGTTTTGTGAGGTGTGGAGAGAGCAGCTGGCGCGTCATGTGACAGGCCTCGTGATGCCGCGGGGCTCACGATGCTCTCGCCACCGCCGCCACCGCTCGCACGGCGCTTTGCATCTCCTGACTCGGCACCGCTCGCCTCAGCAGACTGCCAATTTGACTCTGAGTGTTTTTAACGTTGTATGAAAACTGTACGTCCCCTCAGGACGGTCTTTGCAGTGATTATGGGTAATTTGATGCTGCTGATGGTACTTGGCTGTGCCTCTTTACCCACGCTGCATCACTGCTGCACCCACAGTCACAGCAGAGCACAGCCTCTTGGGTATATTTGAATGCTCACAGAGGTAGTTTTTAATGTGTTTTTGAAAACAGTCGGAGCCTGGGATTCGAGTGATTCAGTAAAAACCTGAAACGGGACAAAAATAGTTTCAGTTTTTTCATGGAGAAACGACAAAAGGGGGGAAAAGCTAAAATGACACGAGGGAGACGTGAGTGACCGCCTGTCCTTAATCCCTGCTGTGCCTCAGATGGCGAGCGGCATGGTGGCTTACGGGAAACCCCCCCTGCTGCCCACCCCGACCAAAGCTGGCGTTGCCATGGCGACACAGGGCCAGCCGACCGCCAGCCAGGCGCTGCCATCCTCCACGACGCAGCCGGGGCAGCACAGCAAGGCTCAGGCCGACAGCTCCAAGAAGGAAAAGGTAACGAGGCCCTTACTGTTTGTTTACCCAGGGAGCGCTTCACACTGACTCCTCTGAACAACATGATGTTTGGAGACAAAAAAAGGTTTTTTAATGTGCTTTCAGGTGAATACAAGGAAATGTGAACACAAGTTGAAACAAATTGCTTTGTTTTTGGCTGCTGAATGGGAACCACAGAGCGTTTTAGCGTCTTCCTCTGCTGTGTTTTGTTCCTGCACACTGACCGAAAACTTTCAGACGCCTCACTGTAATCACTTTTTAAACACGCGCCTGGTATCACACACCTGATAATCTGTGTCCTCTTCTCCTCCCGCAGAAACAGCAGATCCAGGAGAGAGCGATAAATGAAGTGAAGACAGCCATCAAACCCTACTACCAAAAGAAGGAAATCACAAAGGAGGAGTACAAGGAGATTGTCCGCAAAGCGGTGGAGAAGGTGAGTCAGAGCAAATACAGTCCTTCACACCTGTCAAACACTCCTGAGGTGTGTGTGTGTGTGTGTGTGTGTGTGTGTGTGTGTGTGTGTGTGTGTGTGTGTGTGTGTGTGTGTAGAGAACACAACCTCATACCACACCTGATTGTCTCAAATCCAAAATGAAGTTTACTTTTATTCAGTTCTGTTCTGTGTGAATGTAAATATACCTGATAATTTGATCTATATTTTGCCCTGGTGGCAGTGTTTCCCAATCTACTTACAAATCAGCTTTTTTTTCCTCTAGCAGCTCACAAGTCAAGGGCTTTGTTTGAGTCGATACATTGATTTTTAGGAAAACCCTACTCATTCTGCCTTAAGTTAAATCTAACAATCAATATATAAAATCATAGCGGTTCATATCAAATTGGCACCCAAGTTTCTTTTTCTCCGCTTGTGTTTTATTCATGTTTTCAGTTCAATGCAGGTCAGTGAAGTAACTTGTGTAGTGGAGGTTTCAGTACTTTCAAAATAAAATAAAAACTGTCTTATAATTACAGCTAAGAGGCCAACATGAACGTTTCTCCCCAGTTAGCAGCTCATGTTTAACTCTGTGTGTATGTGTGTGTGTGTGTGTTTGCTCAGGTGTGCCACAGTAAGAGCGGCGAGGTGAACTCCAGCAAGGTGGCCAACCTGGTGAAGGCGTACGTGGACAAATACAAACACGCCCGCAAGAAGTGACGCCGCGGCGACGCTCTCCGAAATACAAAAAAAAAAAAACGAAACAAAAAAAACCATCAGCTGCTCAAGTGCAATTTCCTCTCGCTGGAATTTGGCCTCCAACCTGAAAGACGCCGGAGTGCCACCTTTGTTTTTGATATCTCTACCTTTCATTGAATGAATGAAGATTTTTTTCTATAGATTTTCATATTTTGTTAGTAAAAAAAAACAATCAGAAATTGTAACGCAAGAGCCCTTTATTTTGCATAGATCCTGTGACGGGGGGGAACTACTGTACGCAGCCCGGGGTAGCGGGGGGGGGGACGACTAAAGACGGGACGCTCAGTGAAACCACATCAGCTCATGTAGTGGAGGATTTCTCCCAGAATGCCAAGCTGGTACGACGACTTTCTCCTGCCTACGCCTCGGCCTCCTGATCCGCATCGCTTATGAATTGAATATTGTCTTTGTTCCTTTTTTAAAAATATTATATAATGATATTTCAGATGAAAGCTTAGTTTAAAAACAAAAAAAACAAACCCAAAAAAAAAAAAAAAAAATGTGCATTGCCTTTATTAAATCTCTGTGGCCCCGACGCCGGGCCGGAATCTTGTGAGCATGATTTGTTTCAGGGAGCTGATTGGCCGACGAGTCAGGAAGTGGGACGGCCAATCAGCGGCGAGTGTGTAATTGTCAGACACAGGTGCAGGGGTTGGCGTGTGTGTGTGTGTGTGCGTGTGTGTGCGTGTGTGTGTGTGTGGGGCGGGGTGCAGGTGAACTTCATGAACACCTGCCCCCCCCCCCTCCTCCCCTCTCCCCCCTCCCCCTCCCACCCCCGGCCTGGATGTTTAATAAATGTTACTGCGTGATCATGAACTGTGCAGAGAAACCCAGAGAGTAGTGAAATAAATAGCTGCTTCCTGACCGTCTGTGTGTCCTGCTCCTTCCTTCCTTCCTTCCTCTCGGGGAAACACACACTTCACAGCCGGAGTTCGCCCGTTTTTTTTTTTTTTTTTTTCAGCTCGGACGCTCCGAGCGCGGACCCGCCTTCCCCCCGGCTAACGTCCGCAACCCGCTCAAAAAGCTGGGACGGCGTTTTACACAAGCTTCCAAAACTAAACTGCACGCACGCCCGTTACGTTTGATCATTTTAACATTTTTAACTTTTGAAAACTTTTTTTTAAATTGTCCAAAAAAAAAAATCTGCTAAACATCATCGAACTCGAATTTTGTTTCATTTTAAATTTTTATTAGTTTGGATGTTAGCCGGGGGAACGGGGCTAACAGTTAGCGTTTGTGTACAGCGATCATCTGAGAAAAAAAAAAAACATAGATTCTTAATCTGTGCCTGCGAATTACAAATTCATTCCTCAAGGGTTTGTAAACGGTGGCCTTTGATTTACGGTCTGTAGTTTTGCAAATCCAAGAAAACAGTTTCTAAACTCTCTGCTCTCGGATTCGTAATTTGTGGCTGCAGTTTACAAATCCATGGGCAGTGATTCATAATTCAGTGGCACAGATTATTAACCCCAGAGCACGGTTCATAAATCCTGTGCAGTTTTCTAAACTGAGTTTACGGATTAACACGGGTCTTTTATTTTTCTTCTTGACCCCAGGGAGGCTCCGTACTTAACAGCAGGGGGTGGGAAGGGAATATCTTTTTTTGTTGTTGTTGTTTTTTGTTTTCCAAAATGGGTGCACTACCCCTTTAAAGTGCTAATCTGCTCCTGTGCATCATCGAGTCCCTGGAAAAGACTTAAAAACATGACGGGTCTGACCGCTGCTGTGCTGCATCAGACCCACCAAGAAATAAATTTATTTGTGTGAAAATGTTGTGGATCATCACATCTTCAACAAACAGAAACAAAATCAGCAGATTATTTAAGAATATTTTCACTTTTGAACTTAAGATTTGAGTGAAATTATCTGCACTGGGTAACATACGAAATCAGGGAACTGTAATTTAATAATTTGATGATAAATTTGGGTAAGATAGGTTTGCACAGAGCAGCTGCAGTAACTGATCACCCTTTGTTTCTCGTACGGGGTTTTAGTTTCTGCACCAGATGGCCCTGATTTATCAGATTATGAATGAGATTATAGTTTGGTGGGATTAAGAAACTGTAGAAATGTGTTTACAGAGTATTTGAAGGTTACACGGGAGTTTTAGAACTGGTAGAAACTAGAAATTTATCTCCACTGCGGGGAGTTATGGGAGGTGTTCTGGTCTGAATGTGACAAGTTGGCAAATAAAAATATATAAAAATATAAAAACCTTCATGACAGAGTGCTCAGTGTTTACTTTTTGCATTAACACCGCAGCACTAAGACATTTACAGAGTTTACAGTTACTTTTTTTTTTTCATACCAACAGTCTGATTGTGTTGGAAAACAAAAGGTGAGTAAAAGCCAGTCGAAGCTGTTGCTGTAGTTGTTCCTGGTTTGACCACCAGGGGGCGGCGTTGTCAAGCTTTTTGCCACTTGGCGCTCAGAGGAAAACACCCAAGACCAAAGTTTGAATGAGTTTTATGTCCAGACCGCAGTCATAATGGTACATGAAATGCATTTTTATGGCACTTTTCTAGTCTGCCAAACACCTTAAAGGGCGTAAAACGTTTCACCTCACATTCACACACACACCTTCACACACACTGTCACACACTGGTGGTGGAGGCTGCCCTGCAAGGTGCCAAGCTGCATGTCAGCGCATACAGATTGAGTGTCCAAACCATCAGTTATGACAGTCAGTCGGTCACTAAAACACCTCATTTCTATTGAATAATTGAATAATTCTCCGTTAAACGTTCAAACAGGTGAAGCTTTGGTGTCTGTTCCTGCTGAACTCCTGCGATACGTTTTTTTTCCCCACAAGAGGAAAATTGAGGAAGAGGAATTTAAAATAAATCTCAACCTGCGTGCATTTGTCAGAAATAACAAGGAAGGAGCGTATCTAGGTCGAGAGACGAGTTAGGTTTCTTTTTTTTTTTTTTGTTTTTTTTTAAAGAATTGTCTGGCACTGAATGCAGATGGACCAGGTGGAGGTTTTCACCAGGGCCGGGGCTGCCACAGGCCTCTGAAAGCCTGTGGACGGGCTCCAAAACAAGGCCTTGAGAGTTTTTGGAAATGAAACGACGGCAGTGGACGCACTCGATGCTGATCCCTTCGCATTTCCCCAATCAGGAGAACAAAAATACTCGCATGGCTCTTTATCGCCGAGGCATCAGTTCAGTCGATAAACCGCTTGTATCTCAAGGCTTTTATCTTTTCATCCAAGCCTCGACATGTCAGATTGTAAAACTGCCTCCTCCTGTTGTGCACCTCGATTATGAAACAAGATGCAAAATATTAGTCGCCTCTTTGAATATTTGTAAAGCTCTTTGACAACCTGCTGCTTGTTTTACGTCATCTTGACTCAAAATGATTTTTTTTTTTTTTTTAAATGTCAAACTAACTGAGGTGCCGTCTTGACCAGTAGGACTTGCTGCAAGAAGAGCTAAATAAGGGATTAATGAGATCAAATAAAGACGGTTTTACTCCCGAACGTGCTGCTTTTGAGTCCTCAGACCTTGAACAGTAAACGAATCATCACTTTGCACTTTCCTCCGCAGCTGTTACATAAGTGCAGCCGAGAAAAGTGTGCAAACTCTGCACCGAGTCTCTTCGGTTTGCACCAAACCAGACCTTGAAAGTCTCTGAACCCTTTTATCATTCCAGCCCATTCTGAGACCTGTTTCAGAGAGGGGGGCCAGCGGGTCTTCAGAGGGAAATAAAAGGTCGACAGTAGAAGTTAAATAGAAATAATGAACATCATCTGAAAGCTGGGAACCTGAAGATTGATTTGAGATTCATGTTATTATCATATGTCTTTAATTATCTTGAGTTCCCATGTTCAGTTACGCGTCATAAGCAATTTTTGAGGTTGATGCCGTTTGTTAACCAGATTTGGTGTGAAATTTAACCATTTTAACCCTTTGAGAATTCATAGAAATGGACAAAAATCCCTCCAGACTTCCACACTGGGACACCAAGACCTTGAGGGACGCCATAGAAACGTTCATGCTTTGATTTGGTGTCAAAAACTGTTTTTGTGAACAGAAACTGGCCCTTACTGTCGATAAACCTGGAGAGCCAGACGTCCTCTGAACGGCCTCGCTCTCTAGTTTGTGTCTGTGAAGTTTGATGAGGCTGGGATTCTCCTGGAGGTCACTAGAGGTCATTTTCTACAGTGAAATGGCTGCTATGGGGGCCAACATCATCACACAGGAATCAAATGTGGCTCATTGAATCCACAAGAGTCTCAGCTTTCCAGTCAAAGCCAACTGATGCAGCTCCAAGACTGTTTAGGCCCCAGTCTGCACACACACACCAGTTTACCTTTTTATTTTTGCGATTGCTGCACTAGTCCAGTCATTTTATGACTCAAGGTCAAACAAATTGCAACAGAAGCAAACTCAACTGATTTTGTATCCTCGACAAGTTTCAACAAAGACCAAAATATAGCCCATTCAAACGCCTATTAACTTTTTTCTCATGTGAATAGGGTAAAAATTTTAACCTTTAGGTATCACCATTAAAATTGCTGAGTTGATTACTTACCTTAAGGCAAATAAAAAATGTATTGCAAGTTTGTTGAAATTGTTTATTGACATGAGCAAATGGTGCATATTTGAATTATGTACACAGTAATTTGCATAAATGCTACAACAGATATAAACCTTGGGTATAGCCAGGTGAAAATCTCATAATCAATCCTGTTGACATATAACAGTCAAATACTAAACATTAAGGTCTGAATGGAACCCATTTAGGCAACCAATGAACATTAAGGAAGAAGGAACTTCAAACCAGTCTTTAGTGATTATCATTGCAGCATGTCATAACTGCTCCACTAAGGTGGTAGCAGTCTTGAAAAATGGCAGTCATTTTGAAATTTCTAAGCGGTTACTTGTCAAGTGACCCATAGAGACAGCTCATCCCAATTTTCATGCTAATATCATAAGAAGACCAGTTCATATGCCCTCTGTAGTAAAGCTGTGGAGTTTATGCAAATCTATGCAAATTAGCTCATTACTAAACAATTTAAAAAAAACTTGCAATACATTTTTTATTTGTCTTAAGGTAAGTAATCAACTCAGCAATTTTCATGGTGATACCTAAAAGTTAAAATTTTTACCCTATTCACATGAGAAAAAAGTTAATACGTGTTTGAATGGGCTATATTTTGGTCTTTTTTGAAACTTTCCCCCAGTGGGATTCTTCGGGGCTTTTTTCCCCTCACTCAGGACATACTGAGGATACAAAATCATTTGAGTTTGTTTCTGTTGCAATTTGTTTGACGTTGACCTCTTATTTGGCTTAAAATTACTGGACTACAATGTATTTGACCTTGATTTGTCATGAAAAGCAGAAACTGAAGGAAGCATCAAAGCAGCTGCGGGTTTCCTTCTTCCTTTTGAGAAAATCAGTCACAAGGAAGCGACGCGGGACACAAAAACACACGAGCGGGGCTTTGGTCAGAGATGATCTTTGATTTTTAATTGGACAATAATTACAGGATATACATAGTGTTTCATTGAAACAAGAGTGTAACACTGGTGGGCAATGCCCTCTTTGCTCCTGAGGCCACGAGATTGGCTGACATAAATCTCCAACCAACATGTGCGTAAAAGAACATTTTTTTTTTCGTCGATCCAGGTCACGTTCGGGATGGGATGGGGGGGTGGGGTGAGGGGTGGGGGTGGTGGAGACACAAACAAGGCGTGGCAGGGGGGTTTCAGGGGGCAATCGGTAAAAGACAGAAATTCACCAGCTGTTTTTTTTTTTTCTTTCATTTTTCTTTTTGTTGTTGTTGTTGTACAGCTTCAATGCGTTAAATTGCCAAAAAAAAAGAAAAAAAAAAAAATCCAAACAAAAACAAAGCGTATATATACAGTTGAACTCAATAGATATATACAAATATATATATACACATACAATATTTTATAAATATAGTAAAATAGATTAAATTACATTGATTTCACGGTCTTCCATAAATAGTCGTGGGACAATAACAGCTGATGGGATGATGGGTTGAGTTAGTGTTGGAAGCACAGTGAAGCCGGCAGGGAACCCCCCCCCTCCTCCCCCCGCCGGCTGACCTATCAAGCTCTTCTTCTTCTTCCTCTTCCTCTTCGTCATGGAACATTTAGAAAGCACAAAACTGCGCAACCGTGAGGAAAAAAAAAACAAACCAAAAAAAAAAAAAACCAACACTGACATTGTGACAGACACTTTTATCTCTTCCTTTCTTTCTTTCTTTCTTTCAGGTTTGGTTGTGTTACATTTCCTTCTTTGTTTTTTTTTTTTTTTTTTTTTTTGCAAGTTTTACAGGTTCGTTACAACCACCAGCATGTGGTCAAATTCAAAGTATTCTCCCATAAAGAAAAAAAAAATCGAGGTTTTGTCGGAGCCGGCGGGGCTCCCAGCAGTAGTGTCGTCGTCTTCCAACGCGGTTTCAGTCGCTGCTCAGGAGTAAATACAGTTTGTTGTTGTTGTTGTTGTTGTTGTTGTTTTTGTTTTTTAAAGAGTCCACTCATGAGATGTTCTGCAGCTCCCGGGGTCGGGTTCGACAAGGCAGGTTTTGTTGACTTACACTAAGTTTTTACAAGTAAAGCTGACACGCTAAGCAAGGTCGAGAAGCCTTGGGACAATACTGACGAGGCGTTCGAGGCCCCGGCCCGTGAAACTGACAGTTTGTTGTTGTTGTTGTTGTTGTTGTTTGTTTTTCACGAGTGTGCTGAACAGTAAGTGCTTTTTCAATATACAAAGATGGTTTTACAAATACATTTTTGGCAAAGTAAGGAAAACAAAAGGAGGAGAAAAAAAAAGAGAGAAAACAAAAAGCAACAAAATGCTGGAAGGAACGTCGTCGTCCTTGAGGAGATTTTTCTTCGTTCAAGTCCCGTCGCCTCGAGCTCATCTTTGATCTGTTTTTTTGTTTGTTTGTTAGTTTCCAGGAGGTTCAAGTTTTTGCGAGCGGCTTCTTCACAGACAGTGTGTGTTGTTGTTGCTGAGCGTTGAGGTTACAGCCGCACACACACACACATACACACACACACACACACACACACACACATGTGGCGTACCGGGATGTTAAGCTGCATTTTCCAACCGTGCGACCCAAGTCGTCCCTGTTTGAGGCACCTTGAAATGTTTGTTTCTCCGCTGTACCGTTACTACCATAAAAAAAAAACAACAAAAACAAGCAAAAACGACAACAAAAAAGTTACAATAGAAAGGAAACAAAAGAAGTGAGCGGCCATCCGTGTGGCCTGACAGCGTTCTGTACAGAGTTCAGGTACATTCTCTTGGAATGGCGCGTTCTGCCGCCCGGGGCCGAGCCTCCAGCGAGTCTTTGTGTTTTTTCGTCTTTTACAATAATAACTTTGTCTCTTCGTTGGTGTTTTTTTTTTTTGTTTTTTTTTGCGCGTTCAGTCGTAGCAGTCCGACGCTGCGGCGCCCCCTCGCCCCCTGCTGGCGGCCGAGGCTTAGTGTCCGTCCGGCTTACTGTCCGTGTTGTGGATCCAGTCGAGGATGATGAGGGTCATGCTGCCCACCATGACGATGAAGCCGCAGATGAGGAAGATGGTGGCCTGGAGGGGACAAAAAAACAGGACGTTTAAGAAGCTATTAAAGATGACGTCGAGTAAACTGTTTTCAGAATTGTGCCGCCTTGGAAATATTTTTTCAGTTAGCAGCGGCGATGCGATCACTTCCCAGACAAAAAACGACAAAAAAAAAACCCCAAAAAAACACGTCTTTAATTTGGAAACAGCCGGTTGCTCTCGGCGGTTGTCGCCTTCCAACATGGCCGCCAGAACGGGCAGCTGACACTGATTTTCTCTGTCGTTTTTAACTGGGAACGGATCACTTCACCGCTAAACTACATCTCTGCTCTCCGTCTGGTTAGCGTCAGCTTGTTCGCTCGCTAACCACCTTGGTCTTGTTGTTACCACAGCTGATTAGCACTTTAGCTTAGCACGAGCACGTATACATATTTAGAAACTACAATATTAAATTAAACTGACTAAACTGAGATATTTACAAACTATAATATTAAACTTAACTCACTAACTAAACATTTTGAATCTAGCGTTAGCCGACACAAATGGCAGCTGCTTGGCTAAATTAGGTTAACCAATCGCAAACAGTGTTTTGTTCACTTTTACTTTTTACTTTTTAAAATAATAATGAAGTGGTTTGCATAACACACTTCTTTCTTTTTCCCCAGACTGGCTGTTCGCCTGTTAGGTTTAGATTTTCCTGCTGTTTGCCAAGTTTACATGCAAACAATGAGGAAGTGGGTCCAAATCAGAGCCTCGATGTTCCTGCGACGGTGAAATGACGCAGGTTCGTGCTGATAAACCTGATCAGGAGGTTTTTCCGGCTGTTTAAAACGTCCACCCCCCCTTCCTAACATGTCTGTGTCTCGGCTGATCGCTCACCCCGATTTTCTGCATGGACTTCATGGACTCCTTCTTCACCAGTTTGATGTAGAAAGCCGACGGCAGGATGAAGATGAGCATGGCGGCGGCCGAGGCGCCTGGAGGAGGGAGGAAGACGGCGTTTTAGTCTCTGTTCTTTAAAACGTTCTCTAAAAGCTGCACACACACACACACACTCACAGTCACACACACACTCACCAATGAAGCCGAAGATGTCCCTGATGGTGGGGACGAAGATGACGAGGGCGTTGGTGCCGGCCAGCAGGACCACGGTGATGACGGTGTGGCGGATCCAGCTGAACTCCTTGGAGGCGCAGAGGAGCTGGTTGACCGACGTACGAATCTGCAGCCACAGAGAGAGAGAGATTTATTATATAAGACACATTTATATTACTGCTTTTACTGCTTTTATATTTCTTGTCCTGCATGTTTGCGATTACACGCAACATCACACACACTGTGAGCGTTAGCTGCTTTTTGTTTGTTTGTTTGTTTTTTTACGCCTGTTCACGCCGTGATTCTGGATATGAATATGTACCAATTTATTGAATTTGGGAATTCAAAACTTTTGAATTTGGAAAAAAGAAATAATTTGAGGGAGAGAGAGAGGTGGGGACAAAATTTGGAAACAGGTTGTGTTAAACATCAGTGGGTGGAGCTTAATGTGAGTTAAACAGAAGTGGGTGGAGCTTAATGTGAGTTAAACATCAGTGGGTGGAGCTTAATGTGAGTTAAACAGCAGTGGGTGGAGCTTAAAACATTTTTTTCTGGCTAACATCCAACAGAAGTTCACTGAAAAAACACAAAGAGGTACGAGAGAGGCAGCTGATAGTATGCAGCCTAGCACTTTACAACTACAACTACTACTACTACAAAAAAAAAAGTACACACTTTCCATACTAAGTCTAACTGGGTTAGCCAGCTAGGTTAGCCTAGTTAAGTACTAGCCTACAGCTAGCTGGGTAAGCTAGTTAGCCTAGCTGCTCACCCTCCAGTGTCATGAATGTTTTGTTTACGAGTTAAAGAATTAAAGAAGTCACTCATTTCCTTTAATGTTTCTTAAATATGTTTTCACCAAAGCTGCTTGATTGACATGGACGTTTGCCGGTGCACTGAAGAACCGAGGCTCCGCCCACCAAGGTTTAACCCAACCAATGATTGAAATCTGTCATTTCTAGTTGCTACTGTTTCCTGTCTCCTGTTTCCTGCCTGAGTTTTCTGAGGGTTTTGTGTTTTTGCTGGTCACTTACGGGGAAGAGGACGACGGGGACGGTGAGCGTGACGGCGGTCAGCACGGCCAGGCGCACGATCAGCAGGATCACGTCAAACTTGTAGATTTTGGAGTAGGTGCGCAGCAGCTCGGGCTCCACGTGCACTGTGCAGAGAGACAACACACACACACAGGTCAGCACAACAAACACAAAAAAAACAGCCAAAGAAATGTATCACAAACGAATTAAAATGACAGTTTTCTTAGATTTCCTTGCATTGAATTCACATTTTTCTTGTTTTTTTTGGGACTGAGAGCTTGTCTAAGATGATCTGAATTGCTAAAAGCTGCCCTGAAAACATTTTTGTAGCGTGCAAAATGTGTGGAAACGGTCATTTTGCCTGCCGTAAATTTTTTTTTTTTTTTTACAAGTGACCTAATTCTTTTTGGAAAAGGGCTCAAATTCCACTTTCAGCCTAAAACAAAGTTTCCCCGTCTGACTGTCTGTCACTTATTATCCACCTGAACTGGCAAACGCCGCCTATCTGCTCCTCAAAACAAACACCAAAACCCAGAGCTACGTGACCCGACTCTAAATATCCACCTGTTTTTTTTTTTTTTTTTTTTTTTTTTGGCTTGCACTTTGCCTCGTCATGGCAGGCGAGGAAGTGTTTGCCCGCTATCGTCCCGTTGCATAACAGGTCTGACGGCTTGGGAACAGTGGACGGTGTTCCTGCCATGACAAACAGGGACAGGCTGGGACGCCGGACAGCTGCACGGCGGGACGCTTCACTCGCAGCCTTACACAACAGGTAACGAGAGCGCTTTGTCCCATGTCTCTCCTCTCTTGTTTAATTTGGACGCCGACGCCGCCGCCACTTCCTCCACATGCCGGCCTGTTGTGTTCGCTCCGGCGTTTCGCAAGCGGGGCGTTTCAGGGAACGGCCGCTGACCGCTTGTGAACCCCGTCGTCCGGTTCTCGACCAGACGAGACTTGACTTTCGAAGCTTTTTAAATAATCAAATCCGCAAATCCAATTGAGTTCATGCGGATGTGCAAAAAAAAAAACCGCCTCACATCATGTTTTTTGCACATTGTGTTTTTTGCACATTGGGTACTTAGATCTTTAGATCTCTAGTGTCATCTTTTATTCTTTATTTTTTATTTATTTAATCTTGTAATCTGTGGATACTGCTGAAAACTGTGAATTTCCTTCGGGATGAATAAAGTATCTATCTATCTATCTATCTCTATCTACCTCCTTCGATTCACCCTCGTGCAAAAAAAAAAAAAAAAAATCCAAATCTCATCATTGCTTTGCTCTTTCTTTATCCTCCGTTATTTGATCTGTAGTTGAGTCTTAATCTGCATGTTGCTCACCGTTGAAGGTCAGGTATCCGAAGAGCGCGGCCAGCAGGTACATGATGAACATGGCCAGGAAGGACACGTTGGCGACGCTCTGCATCTTCTTACGGGAACGGCTGTTGGGGGAGGAGGAGAGGAGGAGGGGGGAGGAGAGGGGGAGATTGATGTGTCAGGGGTTAATGTTAAAATAATTTCCCGACGTTCAGACATAACAGCGGGATTATCTGAGTTTGGCGGCAGGTTGTTGGATTCTCAGAGAGCAGAGACGTTCAGTCCGCAGCTCTGAGGGAGAAAAACCTGCATGGGAATGTGATAAGAGGAGCAGCTGTGTGTGTGTGTGTGTGTGTGTGTGTGTGTGTGTGTGAAACATTGTGAGGGCCAGTTTGATTTCTTCCACAGCTCAGTGAGGTCCGTTTTTGCCACGTGAGGAAATTTTAACTTTGGCCACTTCTGTAAATTATTAGTCTACAAGTCGGACTTGGATTTGGGATTAAAATTAAAATAAAGTTGGAATTCGGTTCGGATTCATTTTAATTTTAAGATTAGCTCAGGGTGGCAGCCTTAGACTAGAATTAAACTGGATTTGAAGGTTGGATTAAAGTTAGGATTGAGTTGAAATGCACATTAATATAGTCCTCACAAGTGCAGGAATGCAAATATCAGTGTGTGTGTTTGTGTGTGTGTGTGTGTGTGTGTGTGTGTGTGTTGGCCCGCCAGGTGACTGGAGCCGGGAACAAGGTGAACTTTCACAGCAGAGAGGAGACACTCACTCTTTGAGCTCCTCGTACATGGGCAGGATGGCGGGGTGGCAGACGAAGGCGAAGGTCAGGATGGGAACGGCGTAGACGGTCTGGAACACAAAACACAGCGACGCGTTCAGAAAAACCCAAACACACACCCAAACACACACACACACACACACACACACACCGAGAGAACACAGCGCTCACCAGGTGGCTTCTGTCACCACAAACTTTCAAAAAAAAAAAAAAAAAGAAAGTGATGTTTGCGCTTATAAAAAAGGATTTATGCTGCAAAAATAAAACAAATTCTGGAACTGAAAGTAGGAGCTGAGGAGTTTTAATGCCAAAGAGAAAAACAAAATTAAATCACATTGTGGGCTTTTATTTTTAAAGCACAGGCAGGAAACCAAAGTCCTCGGCTGACAAAAAGACAAGATGCTGCTTCAGACCAAACGCCAGGGGAAGTTTTACGTCGCAGAGTCGTGAGAATCCGAATTTCTGAAAAATTTCACACAAAATTTGCCTATTTATTATGTTCTGAATCTTTTTGTGTGGATTTCAACACACCAATATGTGTATCACTGCGCTTAAGAGGACTAAATTAATGCTCTTTTCAACTTAATCCTAACTTTAATCCTACATTCAAATCCAATTTAGTAAAATTTAACTCTAGTCTTGGCCATAACCCTTAGCTAATCCTAATATTAAAATGAATCTGAACCTAAATCGAAATTTAACTTAAATTTAATCCTAAATCCAAGTGAAAATTGTGGATTTTAATGCTTTATGGAGGCGACAGAAGTCACTGCTCTGCAAATTTGCATCGATCTGGTCGTCGTGCAGCGTGAAAAACTCAAAACTCGCTTCGCGTTTGGTCGTGAACACACAGCAAGAGGTTTTTCTTTTTTTTTTTTTTTGTTTATCCTCTTTAAGATCCTCACCTGCGAGTTGAAGACGAAGTATTTGGGCGTGCAGGCGTCCTCGCTGTAGTCCACCGCCGTGGTGTTGGCGTGCAGCAGGGAGGCGTTGGCCAGCCGGCTGAGCGTCTCGTTCAGGGCGGTGAGGTCCTCGGGCAGCGGACACGGGATCTGGAACTTCTTGTAGATCACCTGCAGGGCGGCCGGATGACACGGTTACGTTATTATTATTATCTCACATCCTTTTTTTTTTTTTTTTAAAGATTCACGTTTTAAATGTGGGTCTCGATGTTCTGTCGCAGCTGCGCCGGTTCAAAAGTCACTGACCGAACCAAACCAAACAAAACCTCACACACTGATAAAGGCTTACATAAATACATCTGTCATTGTGTGTGTGTGTGTGTGTGTGTGTGTGTTTGCCTCTTTTGAGTGTCTTTCCTGTCAGTGTCCTGAGCTGAGCTGTGAAAATGTTCAGTTTCAGTCTTACTACACTTTTTTTTTTTTTATTTATTTGTATGCCAGTTATGTTTTATTGCGTAAATCAGGAGTTTTCCAGTTCATGCGCCCCTCGGTGCGGGACGGCCCGACGCTGAGGATTTCATGGAAAAACTGAAATTTGTTCCCGGACTCTGAGCCTGATCCGACCGAGCGAACGGGAACAAGCGAGCTGGTGTGTCAGTTGGCTGTTCACCATGGAAACATGGATACAGGAACACACAACATGACAGAGTGTGTGTGTGTGTGTGTGTGTGTGAGGAAGGTGGGGGGGGTTTACTCACCACAATCAGGAAAAACACCATGCAGAGCAGCGAGAAACCACTTGTGTAACCCAGGTAACCTGCAGAGAACAGCAACACACACATTAAAACACGAGCACCCACAGTGTTTATAGGGGGCTTTTATTTTGAAGTTCTGGAATGCACTCTTTTTTTTTTTTCTTTTTTTTTTTTTTTTTCTCACTTCACACCGAGCCGGGAGCGTTTCAGGATTTACAGCCGCTGCGAGTGCGTCACAAGTCCTGACGGCAACCTCAAGTATTTACACAAGCGTCCGATTTCACAACGCCCAACACACACACACACACCCACCCACACACACACACACCCACACACACACACACACACACACTGCTTACCAAGGTTCTTGAGAAGGGAGAGCGGCAGGATGATGAGCAGCGAGACCAGCAGCACCAGGTAATCTCCGTTGGCGTACCATTCTCTGAAACACAGAGGGGCGGGGCAACACGTTAACGAGGCTCGTTAACCAATTAACCAATTAACTCACTAACGAGCGCCGAGTCTCCCTCTTACAAATCCCCTGTTCCTGATTCACATTTCTCAGTGGCGTTTATCTTTTTTTGAGTAATTTTTCATTTTCCCATCGATTTAGGTTCAGGTTTAGTTCGTTTAGTTTTCTTTCAAATTCTGCACCTTTTATTTTTTTAATCTACCCTAAGAAGACAAAACTAAATGTGTAGTAGTCAGGAACATAGGTTTAGTTATGTTTTTCTGTCATTTTTGTGTGTTTATTTCAGTTTATGATGCTTTTTTTGGCCAGTTTTCACCTTAGATTAGCTTTTATTGCATAAGGAAAAACTTATGCAAGTACAAGATCTTGATCAATATTCAATCATCGTTATCCAAACTGCTCAAACTATTTAATCAATCAGCAACTTCTGACAACAAACTGGCTCTGAGCTGGACCCCTGAGTGTGTCCGATCCATATTCAGTCGTTTTTCTGTCAGACTGTCCTCACGTTAATCTTTCGGTCCGGGGTGCTTTATCGACCTCCGACAGACGCTCTCGGAAAGCCAAAAGCCGCATAATTATGGACCGTTTGGCTTTCCATAGAAAAGCCAGGCCCGTGCAGAGCTCGCGAAAACACAAACAGAGCCCACAAAGCGGCTCTGAGCTCTGCAGCCACAGCAGAGTCTGCCGCCGGAGCGAGGCTGAGCTCATCCTGCGCCCGTCCCGACGCGGCACCGGACGCCTCTGAAAGGACCCTTTGAGACGCAGCGCTGTCCGTCCCTTCAAACACCCGTCCCCGACCCCCCCTCCTCCTCCTCTCCTCCAGCACACAGACAAAGACGCCACTTCACCTTCTCAGACGCTCGCCACTCGAAAAACAAACCGGCGGCCATTTTGCCCGATGTGCCACTTCAGCTGGAGTGACTCTGGCCCGATCCCTCTCTCTCCACGCCGGGGCTGCGTTTGGAGGATTTTGCTCAAACGCGTCGCCTCAGTTTTAAGCTGAACTCCAACCTCAACCTTTAAAGAGCCGCTGGATCCGAGCTCAAGCCTCCATCTCTGTTATTTTCACAGTCACAGCTACAAAAAAAACGGAGGATAACGGAGGAAAATCCCAGATCAGGATCGGCAAAATTGAATCAGCTGTTTCTTGGCCCGAAGCTGTTCCGTTCACAAGACTTTTAGTTTTTGTTGCTGCCCACAAAAAGCACCTTGTTACGTAACAAAATGGCAATTTATTAAGAGTAACTCGATTTTTTTTGGTTGAAAAACAGGCCGTGTAAATGTGGTTGGTGCGTCACTGATTTGGAAAGCAATGAGGCTGATATTTTTTTTATGCTGTTTCTCATTTGTGCCGATGGAAAAGAAACAATATGAAAGGAAAATTAAAGCAATTATGTTGTAATTTAAAAAAGTAAAAAATTAACAGATTAAGAGTTGAAAAGCCAAAGTGTTAAGTCAAAAGTTAATCTAAGTAACTCTGACACGCTGCATCCTACTGCTGGTGACTGACTGTGGGAAATGTGTGCAGACTTTATTGTCCTGTTTTTTTTTTGTTGTTTTTTTTTTATCGTCCAAACACTTTTACTGCCCGGTTCCCATCCTGCTCCAGAGCTGCACAATGCTCACTTCATTTTCCAGGCCTAAGTTTGCAAAAACAAAAAATATATCATAAATCTCGTCACTTACCCGTTGGTGGTTCCCATAAAGGCTTCGATGACGATGGGCAGCTCGTACTTTACAATGTAGAGGTAGCTTGACATGGCTGTGGGAGCAAAAAAAAAAAAAAGGGTTAGACAGTCGGTATATTTCACTCTAAACCTCTAAGACTTCTCTCAAGGCCGTGAAAAAAATCAGGTTGGTGAGAGAAAACTGCAGCACAGAAATAGCCGAGGTCTAATATTTGGCAACGGGGGGCGAGTTGTTCCAAGTTGGTGGGGGAAAAAAAAAAGAAAAAAAAACTTGACACGAGCTTGTAGAATGACTCAAGTTTTTACTGGAAGCTGCGCTCCAAAAACACACTGCTCTGTTTTTTACATCTTTGACATCGACGGCCAAGATTTCTGTTTGTGTTTCTTTTTTCTTTTTCTTTTTTTTTCACCCACTCAATTTAAACAGAGCGACGTTCTTCACTTTGCGGAGTAAACACAGGAAAGTAGTTCAATTAAAGCTTACGCAACAAGCCCCCAAAAAACAAAAAAAAAAAAGGAAAATGACTCCTCTGGGGTTTTCTCACCTCCGATGTTCTGCATGGTGATGGAGCAGGAGGCGGCGAGTTTCCCGGGCATCCCGAAGGCTTTGTAACCCAGCTGCTCGTAAACCAGCGACCCTATGAACGGGAAACACAACCATCAGTATCAAACCTTCAAGAAACACCTGGGAGGTTTGGACAAGCAACTAAACATCGTGCGAGGAAGAGAAGAGCCTCGACTCTGAGCCGCTCAACAGAAAACGACTCATCGCCGCTAAAATAACAACAGGGACTCGTGGAAAAGTTTATCTTGGTGTCCAACCGTCCCCAAACTCCCTGCTTCCTCATTCCCGCTCCACTCATCGCCCTCTAAAACAACGGCAAACACCGGGTTTTGACTCACTTCCTTCGTTGGCCGTCTTCAGCAGCAAGTGGACAGAATATAAGGAGAAGATGGCGACCGCCACGAGGAGGATCCTGTGAAGAGAGAAAACGGGAAAACGTCAGCGTCACGTTTGCTTCCAACCCGATCCCAGGCGACATTCACACCAAACATGTGATTATAAAGGCCACAGTTCAAAGGTAAGAGCCGTAATCTGGTTAATGTCAAGTAAAACTGCACTAAGGTGGATTGTATTTGCAGCTGGGACATGGGTACGCCCTAATCTCGCAACTCGAAGGGAAGGCTAATCTGTGCTGGACTAGGTGGAAATCTTTCAGCGCCATGAGCACATCGAACCCCAGAAGGGAGGATTTGTCAACGCATCTTAAGACGTTTGCATCTGCACAGTCCTTGTGATGTCTTTAATCTAGGAGGTGGATGTTCGTCTGTTGTTGCACACAAAGAAAAAGGCATCAGCTAAAAGCCTTTAATGTGAAAAACAGGACTGGCCCTCGTGCTCGATCGAGGCTTGAGAATCCGCAGGTTTTCTTTCCTCGAGGCTCTTCGCTGCAGCTGTTTGCTCATGAGCAGCCGGAAGTGGAGCGGCTCATCAGCGATTAGACCATCTGCTGAAAGGCCTTAAAGAGGACGAGATGTTTCCTCGACGCCCTCCAACGCTGCAGAGCCAGCAGCGCCTGAAACACCTTCATCTGCAGAACCCGAGCCGCGGCCAAACTCTGAAGACGCGGCGTTCTTCCTGCGGCTCCCAGCCTGGAACGCTGTAATCTCTCATATCTTATCGCCCGATACGCCGAGACTCTACAAATATATGCCGTAGATGACCTTTAAAGGGAAGCCGGTTTGCTCTGCGTGAAGTGTTTGTTCGCTGTAAACTTGCCTCTGTTGATTTATTCCTTCAAAAAAATGTGGCAATTAAAGGGGCAATGCGATAAAGTCCCCATGAAATGGACTCTTACTCTCTTTATTTGATGTATTTCCTGTTGAAACAGGAAGTTGGGGCGGGGACGTGGTGCAGGGAAGGAGCATTCACAAGTGCAAACCAACAGGAAATCAGATTAGGAAAGAAACAAAGTTTTATTTTGAAGGGATGTCACTGTTTTAGACACTTCAGGAGGTCATGTGAGGTCTTTTCAGAGGTTAGGGTTAGCTTAGGTTTTTCTTGTCTTCCTATCCTTTCTTTCTTTCGTTCGATGGCTCACAACCCGAGTTCTTCTTCTTCTGTTTATTCCAGACCAAACAGAAAACACATCGCTTCCTGTGCAGCTCAGACAAAAGAGCCACCGGACACCGGCGGCTGTTTAGCCCCGGCAAATGGAAAAGCTTTGTGAACCGGAGACGGGTCGACCCCGCGCCGCCTTAAATCATTCAGCGGCGGGGCGTCATCCGAGCTGCCGGCGGCCCGCGCTCGGCCTCATTCATGAGTTTTGGTGCGAGCGAGCGTACGCGCCGCAGTTTATATAACCGTGGCCCGAGCGCGGCAGGATTACCTCGGCTAAGCTGCTCGCTCACGGCTCACGGCGATCGAGTGACCCGGGCCGACCGCCGCTCCCTTTGTTTGTAAACACACTGCCATTTGGAGGAGCCTCGAACCCAAAATGCCTTGCAGCACGAAGAGCATGTGTGTGTTTTAATCTAAAAAGCGACCTGAAGCCTCACCACGCCTGCTTACTGTCATCCTGCCTGCTGAAAAACACAAGACCTCAGTGTTTTGTGCCTTGAAAAAAAAAAAATAAAAAGCAGAATGTTTTAATTTTTCCTCACACTCTACACCCTGTTCTGCTTTTTCTACAGGTGGCTTCCTCGTCCCTGAAGGCCTCGGGTCAGAGGTCAGAGACAGTAAGCTGCTTGGGGATCAGCTCTGAGATGTGCTGGCCGAGTCGTAGTAAGACCTCTGGCCTCGGTAAAACAGATTATCTCCTCCTCTGTGGTGCAGTAGAGCAGGTGAACGCTCAAAGGAAAGGGGACGTCAGAGAGGAAGTGTTTCTCCAACCTCAAACTCGAAAAACAAAAAAGCAAAAACAAAAAAAAAACTCCCACTGATGAAAGAGGAAGACCTTAAAGAGCCAAACTGCTGCTGAACAGAGAAACTGGATTATATTTGAGGTGCAAAAGAGACAAAAGTTAAAAAAAAAAAAAAAAAAAACAGCATGACAGAAAACGTGACTGTCATATCATGCAAGTTTGATGACTGAGAGATGCAGGGTTTGGCCTACAGGGGGCGCCGCTATGAAACTCACCTCACCATCTGCACCGGTGAGAGGGGAATTTGATTGTTTTTATGATTTTTTTTTCCCCGTTCGCTGACATTTTTTATCTTCAGCAAACATGACAGCAGGAACTTAAGCAAGTATTTTCAGCTCCTGACCTGCTGTGCTCTGCTGTACCGGTCAGGGTCGAACACACACACACACACACACACACACACACACACAGGCACACACACACCACGGACATGAAAACACAGCGTCAGGGTTTTTAATCATACACTGCGACCTGTGACCTTCAGGTGCAGACAGCGGCGGCCGTGCCTCCTCAGCTGTATCTGCGTTATGAAACTGTGTGAAGCACCTGACGGGGACAAACCCATGTGCTCGACGCTCGGCTGTGTTTCCTCACTCCTCTGCATTTCCCTGACACCCGAGCCGACTAGGAACTTTCCAGAAGCCGGTTTGGCGTTTAAAAACAAGGAAAAATGACTAAAATATGCATGTCACCCGAGAGAAAAAGACAAAAAAAAAAAAAAAAAGCATTCAAAGTTGAAGAGTGGGCGATTGTTTTTACGTCTGTCAGGCGAGCACATTTTATTTCTGACAGCCATGTGGACTTTTTCTTCTGCTTTCAGTTCAACAAAAGGTTTTGCATATTTCTTCCACTTCCCGGTAAAACCACCGAAACAAGTCTGACCACCTTGACAGCTTGTTATTTTGCCTTTATTATGAACCTTTTTTTTTTTTTTTTTTTTTTTTAAAGGCTCTGCATCACCAAGCCAGACTGTGTGAAAAAAGCTGAAAAAAGGGGGGAAAACGTGAAAGTGCTTACACAAACAGGGCGATGCCGGTGTTGGCCATGGCGTAGGAGAGACCCAGGATGCCGCTGCCCATGATGGCGTTCCCGAGGTTGAAGACGGACATCCCGAAGGAGGCATTTCCCTGGTGCTGAAAAAAAAAAATCACTCTTAGGAAACTAGAGCAAGGACAGATCAACCTTTATTAAAAATAATAATAATAATAGTAATAGAGGGTGCTTACATATTCAGTCTCATACTTCTTCTTGCCCAGGTTGTTTTCAGAGAGGAAGTTTTGACTTTCTGCGTCCATGTCAGGGTATTGGCTGTAAGAAAAATAAATAAATAAATAAATAAAATCAATTTAAAACCAATTTATGAGAGTCAGAGAACATAAGGATTGAAAGGAGAGATGAGATGCAGATGTGGACTGAATGTCCTGGACGTCCTCCTGAGGCTGAAGCTGCAGCCTCTCTGGCACAGTCCCACATTTCATTTGTCACAACCTTTAAAAAAAAAAAAAAAAAAAAAAAAAAGAAAAAAGAAAAACAGACTCATCTGCTTCTCTTTATCTACATCTCCTCCCTCGTGATCCCTGCGGATGAATGCCTGGGATTCACCTCATCCCTCCGCTCCGCACAAACACATTAATCTCATCTCATTTTTTTCTCCTGCACTCCTGATATTTCTATATTTCTAATTGTGGGGGCGGCCTCACCTGCCGAGCGGGACTTTCTTCTGCTCGGGGTAACTGCTGTACTCGTTGCTGTTGGAGCTGCAGCTGCTGTCTTCGTCGGGGGAAATGTTGAAACGGCTCATCTCAGTCTTGGCAGTGGGCTGTTTCATGCTGCACGGTCAAAAATAAAACATAAAGACAGAGGTGAAATCTCCACGGTTGTGATTATCTCATTTATTCTCTGTGTTTCTTAACCCTAACACTCCCCCCTGCGTCATCCCGCCCCGTGCGGCCTCTTATTTCCAGCAGTGCGCGGTCACGCGGCCCTTAGAATAATCAATATTATAGTGAGCGCCGCAGCCCTGCTCATGAATCTGAGGGAGGTCATGTGACTACGATTTTGGAGGGAGGCGGAGGGAGGAGGAATGGGGGGGAAGGGAGGGGGGGTTTGACTCATCGGCGAGAGAGGCAGTGGAAAAATACCAGACCGGCATCCGCGTTCACCTCAGCCCCGCTAGATGCTGAATGACAAAAAAAAAAAAAAAAAAACCGCAGTGAGCGCTGCTGACTGTGCGCCAAAAATTCAATTTGAAAATGCGAATAAAATAATTAAAAGAATACATCTCAGTGTCTTTATGTGTATTTCTGGCTGGCTTAATGGAATGGGGAGACTTTATTGTTGCCAAAAAGGGCCGGCAAGGCAAACATGTGGTTATTAAAATAAATAATAGCCCTAATCATGAATAAATCTCTCTTTGTTCTTGACTATGACGCTGCATTGTCTACCATAATGTAAAAGGCGTAACCCGAGACGGTTTTAATGACATTATTTCCTTGGCTGGCTCCGATGGAAACAATGGCACGTGGTTACCTATTATGGGCATGGCTCTCCATTTTGCGCAGAGGTTCCATCCGCTGCGCACGGCGGCGCGCTGATTCACACTTGGCCCGTGATTACACTTTCACTCATCCGAAAAAAAACATATATTAAAACATTCTGTAAGACACTGTGTTCCCTCGGGCTGTCAATAAGTGAAATTCCAGGCTGATGACAGGTCTGTCAGCGGCGTGGAGCTGAGCGCAGCCTCCGGCCCGGCACTGCAGCATCACTGTCACAGTGCCTCATTATTTATTTATTTGACCTGGTGTGTGTGAAACAGCGCTTTTGGCCTGTTTGAAGGACACACTGGTGCCGTTAGATTTAGCTCCACAGATATGACAGCAGCCAACAAGGACAGTTTTTGTATCAGCCAAGACAGCTGGGCGAGCCTGATGACGAATTCCAATCTCCAATTTAAGAGCCAACGCAGGCAACACCACGTTACAGGACGTTAACGGGGTTAGAAATACACAAATAATGACCCAAAAGTGCAAAATGATGCGTTAAACAAGACATTTCTGCGCCAAAAATGTGCCGCCCACATCCGGTAAATCATGTCAGACAATGAATGAGATGCCGGTGTCTGTCTTACCTTTGAGGAAATGGGAGGATTGCGCGTAAAATCCTTTTTACAACAGCAGATGTCCGGACGATTTGTGTCAGCCGACTCTCTCAAAAAACGACTCCAAAGACTTACTTAGGGAAAAAAAAAGATCCTTAAGGATACTATATATTAACAAGTAACCAAAAAAAGAGAGGAAAAAATGAACTGATATCCTACCAGACAGTAGCAGGTTAAAAAATAAAGATTGAAGCAGTTCAAGTAGAGCGCCAGAGGAAAAACCAAGCGACGCGTAAAAACAATTTCGCTTTTTTAAAAAATTGTTTTTGAATGAACCAAATTCCCAGAGATGCAGTGCGCTGATAGAATAAACCCTGTTCTGCTGGAGGAGGGGTGGGACGCTCCTTTATATGATCAGCATTGCATCAGCCCTTGAGAGAGGGGAGGAAGAAGAGGAGGGGCCTATGCGAGGGGGGACAGTTTTCTTTTTTTCTTTTTCTTTTTCTTTTTTTTTTTTACACCCAGCAGTCCAGCAGTGACGTGGTTTGTATATACAAACAGAGGAGGAGCACAGCCTGACCCAGAGACTTTCCCCGGTACCACGACAGGATTCCCGTAACACATTTCACAGCGATAACAATCGGGTTCATTCAGTAGGAATATTATTGGAATACCATAAGGACACCGTCAGGAGATAAATAATAACAAGAAAATCAAATAGGACCATGAAGTAACTAATTATGGAGCACGACAGGCACTATGATTTACACTTAAGAGTTATTATAGGAATATTATAAGCTCCTATGATCTATTATAAGGCTACACTACAAGCCCCTGGGGGAATACTATAAGTTCTTATATAAGTGTATAAAATTATTATAGGGGCTTGTGATTTTCCTCTAGGCTATAGGATGGTATTGTGAGTTATAGTGACTTTATGGTACTCTATGTTTTTTTTTTTTTTTTTTTTTTTATCTCCTGTGATGTGCTATTGTATACATTCCTACAGGGACTTAGAGTTTGGTATGATATTTCTATAATTTTTTTTTCTAAAATACACCATTGTATAACTTGACGCTCATGTCCCGGCCCCATGCAGCAGAACTGGGTTACGGCTCCTTGTCTGAACTTCACCTCCATCCCGCATGAACACCGTGGCTGGCTCGGGACGGTAACCCGGGTGGAAAGTGGCCCGGGCGGACGGGTGTCAGGGCGGATCAGGGTGTGTGAGCGGAGCTTCAAAGTGGACCTCCGTGTCTGAAGATTATCTGCGTAACGCCGTCATGTGACGGCGGCTCTCTGCCATCCTGATCCCATCCCTGCTCAGCCGGCAGCCTGTCATCCGGGTCAGAGTGTGTGTGAGTGTGAGTGAGTGTGAGTGTGTGAGTGTGTGTGTGTGTGTATGAGTGTGTGTCACTACTTCAGAGCTCTGATTTCCGGCTATTAAAGTTCATGATGATTAATCTGCAGCCTGTTATCTAACAGGAGAATTTTAATCCCATCTGATAACCAAGACCCATCAGTTCAACTGATGTTACTGCTGCTGTTAGTACTGTTAGAGCTAGGCCTACAACCAAAACTACTGCTACTACTACTACAAGTACTGTTAGTACTACTACTACTGCTACTACTATTACTACTATCACTACTACTACTGCTACTAGTACTAGTACTACTACTACTGCTGTTACTATCACTACTACCATTGCTACTAGTACTAGGCTACTACTACTACTACTACTACTGCCGCTGCTAGTACTACTGCTACTACTGTCGTACTACCACTCATACCTCTACTACTACTGCTGCTATTAATGCTATTAAACCTATAACAACAACTATTGCTACTACTAAAAGTACTACTACTAGTACTACCACCAGCACTACTACTAATACTACGATTAATACTGGTACTAATTGTAGTATTAGTTAATGCTGCTATTAGTACTTCTACTTCTAGTACTAATACTGATACTAGTACTGCTACTTCTACTACTACAATTACTACTATTACTACTACTATTAGTTCAACTGCTGCTATTACTTCTGCTACTACTAGTACCGCTAGTACCAGTACTATTACTACTACAACTATTACTACTACTACTACTGTTGCTACTGCTACTACCAGTATACTACTACTACTACAACTGCTACTTTTATTACAACTACTGCTACTAGTACTGCTCCTACCAGTACTACTACAATGACTACTGCTAATACTACTTCTGCTATTACTACTACTACTAGTACTCCTGCTACTACCTCTACTACTACCACTACTACCACTAATACTACTAATACTACAAATACTACCATTGCTACTACTGCTACTACTACTTCTCTTACTACTAGTGCCACTGCTACTTCTGCTACTACTGTTACTACTCCTATTTCTAATACCTCTACTACTCCTACTACCATTACTATTGCTTCTACTATTTGTGCTACTGCTACTTCTACTACTACTGTTCCTACTACCACCACTACTTCTCCTACTACTAGTAGTTGTACTACTTCTACTACTATTACTACTTGTAGTACTAGTATTACTACTGCTATTGATGCTGCTGACCAGTGGTGGAAAGAATATTACAAACTACTACTCCAGTAGAAGTACTGCTACGTTGCTGATATTTTACTACAGTACAAGTAGAAGTACTGCAGTACTGCAGTTAGAAAAGAGAGAACACGCTTCAAACTACATTCTTTTAAAGGGGCATTGCGCAAAAACTGAAGTGAGGACTCTGTAGACTCAACCGACACATGTGGGATAAACCCTTAATATGATGGTTGAGTCTACATGGTTCTCATCGTCCACACTTATTCCACATTTTTTGCCAGTTGAGTCTAAACAGTCCTCACTGTAGTTTTGAATCTTTTATTGTGAAATTTGGAAAATGCCAAAGAGTAGAACCAACCAATTAAAATGAAGGACAAAATTCAAGCAAAAATGGACTGAAGTAAAAGTCAAATTACTGACTATAAAATAAAAAAAAAAACTCAAAAAAGTACAAGTACACAAAAAACCTACTCTGTTACAGTAACTTGAGTACATGTAATTAGTTACTTCCACCTCTGCTACCACTACTGCTATTACCATTGCTTTTTATTATCACTATCACTAGTCACATCTCTTGCAGATACAACTACTACGACTGTTACAGCTACTGCTGCTTCTACTACTTACACTGATAGTATCACTGTTGCACGCACCTGGCTGGACTGAATGGATGCTATCAGGTGTAATCACTGCAGCAGGTGAGGGTTGGCATGTCCCTGCTGCACCTGTCAGCGGCTCAGGAGCTGCTAGCATCTCTTCCTGTTATCAGTCCGTCTTAAGGCTCGTCGTTTTTACTCGACGTTAAATACCGATGCAGGTGCAGATATGGAAGCAGCCTCGTGTCCGTACTCTGCACTCATTTCCCTTGTATTTCTGCACGTTTTATATGGTCAGAGCAGAGCGGCACCTCCGGAGATCGCTTTGGGGACTGAAGCCACTTTAGCCACTTTTGTTAGCTTAATATTTTGCTTAGTATTTTGTTAACCATCACCGTTTCCTAACCTTAACCAAGTAGCATTAATGCTACTTGGTTAAGGTTAGGAAATGGTGTTGGTTAAGGCTAGCCAACTTCACACAACGTTCACAAGCTAATGTTTTCTAGTTAACATTCACTACAACTACCACTGCTATGTCACTACTACTACTTATACTACTACAATTGCTGCTGCTACAAGTAGTAATACTAATACTACAAGTAGTAATACTAATACTGCTGCTAGTAAAATTGCTAAAAAGAAAAACCCCGCATTTTATTTATATAGCGCTTTTCCTAGTACCCAAAGACACTTTGCAGTAAAATGAGATATGATTAATATTACTACTCCTGCCAGCACTCCAACGCTATTATTACTACTAGTACTACGAGTAGGCTACTGATACTGCTACCACACATGGTACTTTTAATTGGTTGTTGTTATTCTTGTTATTGATAATACGATTGTGAATATTGCTACTGTAATCTGTTGCTTTTAGGTATAGCCATAATCCTTCTGGCAGGGGGACTACCAATGGAACTTAGCCTTTTGGCTATAATTGGGTGCATTTACATTTTACTGTCTTTTAAAATGTTTATTAATGTACACTGTCCCTATCTAACAAATAAAGGTTAAATAAATAAATAAATAAATACTGCTACAACTACTGCCACTGCCATTATGGCTGGTCATATTAGCACTATTACTGCTAATACTGACAATGCCATTGGAGTATTATTTATATTAATAGGAAAGTAAAACTATTGATCTCTGCTTCACTGAGAAGTCAGAGGTCAGTGGCAGCACAGCGCCCCCTGCAGGGCCCCCGCAGCACTGCAACTGATCAAACCTCCAGCTGAAAGGTATACATGAATACGGGAAAATAATAATTATCGCGCATTTGTTTGAAATTCCAGTCATAATTTTTGATGTTGTGCATGAAAAGCAGATCAGCGCACAGCAGAGCGTGTCCGATCCTTTAAGGTGAAACGCCAGCAGCCGAAAAGAAAGAGGGCTTTCTTCTGCAAATTATGCAAAGTCATTAGGCTCGTACACCTCGGACTGTTCTGGGAATAAAAACTTCACAGCCTGGGATCGGTTTTGGCTTTGTGATCTTGTGACGGGAGTTCAAACTGAGACACACAGTGCGCTGATGGCAGCCGTGTGTTGCTCTGCACCGTGAAGCAGTGTCTTGGTGTTTGCCTCCCGTCCTCGTGTCTGATAACAGATTCAAACTGCCGCCTGTTCGCCGACGGCAGCAAACAGAAACCAGAACAACCTGCTGCTTCTCTTGGTCTGACCTGACGATGAGTCAGGTTGAGCTTGAGCTTCTGTCCTACTGGTTTTTTGTTGTTTTGTCCTTTTAATTCAGGCGCATTTTTTATTTTTCATTTGCATTTCAATATTAGTGCAGTATCAGTGTGCAATCACAAGCATTTCAGCACGAGAGGTCTGAAGTTGATCCATCACTGATCTGATATTTAAATACATAATTTTAATAATGGTAAATATAGTTTCTTGTATTATTTTTTTTTAAATCTGATTTTGCTAATTTTCTTGTCATTATTTTATTTTATTTTATTTTATTTTTCAAATTTCCTGTAAGTTTTTTTTTTTTTTTTTTTTTTTAATTATTATTCTTATTTTGTCTTTTGCACTCTGTTGCAGGTTGTTGATTTTTAGCTGCACTCAAATCATATCGCTTTAAATAGCATCTGACTCATTTGTCTGATAAATTTCTTTTAAGAAAAATAAACACAAACAAAAACCAGTGCTCTTCTGTAAATATAAACTGATATGAGTCAGTGTCGCTCTTTGTTAAGTTTATGCTGGCCTCCAACTGGAGCTCGTTGTTTACATAGTTCACATTTTTATTTACCACGGCATCAACAAGCCGCTTGGCTCCGTTTCCCTTGTTAAAACTTCTAATCCCAGTGGGACCATTATGTAAAATTAATAAATTGCAATAGAAATATACAAATAAATAAATAAATAATAGAAAAAATAAATAAAAATAGAATTAGAAATATCTCAGTGGGGCTATCATATGAAATAATTAAAAAATAAATAAATAAATAATAAAAATAATGTGAGAATTTAATATTTAACTAATAATTTATAAATATATATTTGGATTTAAAATTAATTTAAAAAAGAAAATCTGTGGTCATAATGTTGTTGTTGTTTGTTGGTACAAAGTAAAAAAAATTGTAGCATCCAACCTGTGTGTTGTCGTGTGGGAAGAAAGAAATCTACTTCATAAAACACTGCATGTATTATGGTTTATCTTGCATTCAAATGCAGTATATATCTATGGCTATATCTAGATTTTTTTAAACCCAGCACGCCCTCACCTCCTACAAACTGCAGGTACGTGCAGGTAAGTGAAACTATGTCTGCCTTCCCCCACTTCCCATGTGACATGTAACCCAATTAAGGGAAGTGGCACAATACACACACCCTCTCTCTCTCTCTCTCTCTCTCTCTCTCACAACACACACACACTCACACACACACTCACATTTACTCGAACACCAAATAAAAAAAATCTCTATAAGAGTTTGCACATTCTGGAGTGAAATGCACAGAAACACTTAAGTCCGTCTGTCACTTCTCTCTCTCTCTCTCTCTCTCTCTCTCTCTCTCTCTTGCCCTTTCCCACATTCCCTTGCTCACACACGCACACACACACACACACACACACACACACACACACACACACACACACACAGAGGCGGTGTACATTCCTCTGGCCTCAGTCACACATGAGTAAGTTTGTGCTCGGCTCTGTGTGCGAGCCATTGTGTGAGGCTTTAGCTCGACCCCGCAGATCTAAGACGGATCAGGAAACTGGAGCGGGGGGGCCATCCTAACACTGGGGGCCTAACCCCCTCCCCAACACACACACACACACACACACACACACACTGACACACTCCAGTGAAAGAGAGTCAGGCAGGTGAGAGAGGTGAGAGGTGCAATTAATACAACTAGAGCTACTTCTATATTATACTGTATTACTCCCACCACTACTGCTGCTGTGTATTATAACTACTAGTAAAATTACTTTATGTACTTAGTTTTTACTTTTTATCATAGTTTTATCTTCCCTAAACATTTACTACTAGTACTTACACTACTACTATTGCTGCTGCTACTACAGTACTACTTGTAGGCAGAAGTGGCGGTAACTACTTACATTCACTTGTAACTGAGTAGCTGTTCTGTGTACTTGTGCTTTTTTGAGTTTTTTTTTTTTTAATTCAGCAATTTTATTTTCACCGCAGAAGACCTTTACAGCAGTACTTCTACTGCAGTCAAATATCAGCAAAATAACAGTATTTCTACTGCAGGAGCGGTTTGTAGTACTCTCTCCACCACTGATTAGCAGCATCAGTAGTTGTAGTACTAGCACTAGGAGTAGTAATAGTAGCAGCAGTAGTAGCAGAAGTAGCAGTCACAGTAGTTGTAGTAGTTGTCATATTGCTAGTAGTAGTAGTAGTAGTAGTAGTACCAGTATTTGTAGTAGTATTAGTAGTAGTAGTAGTAGTAGTAGTGGCAGCAGAGGTATGAGGATTACCAGCAGTATTAGTAAAAGGAGTAATAGCAGTAGAGGTATGAGTAGTAGTAGTAGAAGTAGTAGTAATAGTGGTAGATCTAGTAGCATAAATAACATCAATAGCATTGGTAGAAATAGTATTATTATTATTATTATTATTAGTGGTAGTAGTAGTACCAGTAGTACTAATAGTAATAGTAGTAGTACTAGTACAAGACATTTTAAATGGGCTACTTTTTACTTTTACTGCAGCAGATTTTTACAGCACAACTTCTACTGCAGTCAGGTATCATCAGAGTGGCAGTACTTGTACTGCAGTCAGGTATCATCAGAGTGACAGTACATGTACTTGTACTGCAGTCAGGTATCATCAGAGTGGCAGTACATGTACTTGTACTGCAGTCAGGTATCATCAGAGTGGCAGCACTTGTACTTGTACTGCCTTCTGGTATCAAGAGAGTGGCAGTACTTGTCCTGGAGGAGCAGTTTGCAGTACTCCCTCAGTACTGCAGTATCTGGCTGGGTCATGTGTGCGGCTCCTCTTCTCGCTCTGAGGCCTTCAAGGAACAAGGCTCTGATTGTGAAATCCGCCGCCCGCTTCCGTGGGCCAGCCAGCCAATCACATCGCTCGCAGCTCCGCAGCAACAAAGGAGCTGTCACTCTCCTGACGGGCCAACAATGCTGCGCGGCAAAGCTGTACGTGTGTGTGTGTGTGCGCATGTGTGTGTGTGTGTGTGTGTTTAGGTTTGGCTTAAGGCGGGCGTGCACCAGAATATGTGCTGCATACACACGGAGTGCATGTGTGTTTTATCTTCAGTCATTATTGTAGTGTGCATGTGTGTGTGTGTGTGTGTGTTCTCTGTGCAGGTCAGGACCACACCACTGATTCTGCATGTTTAGTGTAATATCTACCAACTGTTGGTGTTTCTGAGGATCTTTTCCCAGAGCAAGCAGTCGCATTTTAGTTTTTTTTTTTTTTTTTTTTTTTTTGGTTTCCATTCATTCCACGACAATATGAAAATGAACTTTCAGAGTCTTCAGACTTTCTACACTCGAGTTTTCCAGCAGCGGAATAAAGTCCTCCACATGAGTTTTCCTAAAAGCAGCAGCACTGTTGTGTTTTCAGGACTTTTTCAAACTGGAACGCTCCCTCCTCCTCCTCCTCCTCCTCCTCCAGGGAAAATAGTCCCTGGGTTAGGGATTGCATGCTGTGAAATCTTTAGTGCTGCCGTAATCTGCTAAATGGTTTGTTGTGATGTAAAATGTCAAGGAAACTGTAGTAAATAGGCCAGATATTCAAAATCACTGGGATGCTCCTTTAAAAACCTTTAAATGTCAAAAAATGTTGGGCTTTAAAAAGATTTACTAATAGTATTATTTTTTAAAATATACATCTATCTGTACTTACTGCTCATACTACAACAGCATGTTAGGGCTACTGTAAAAATAATAATAATAATATTTATAGAAAAAAAACTCACAATTTCGGAAATTAAAGTTGTAAATTTATGAGAAAAAAATTTGGGAAATTTGTGTCTTTTTGATCTCAATTTTTGTTTTTTGTTTTTTTCTCATAAATTTACAATTTTAATCTCAGAAATTATGAGTTTTTTTTTTAGCTACATAATTTTTTCCATATTGCTTCGTAATTTAACATATTACTGCCAAAACAATGAGTTCTGCACAGACTGGATGTAAAACTGAACTTAATATTTACTTGTCATGCTTAATTGAATAACAAAAAGATATTTGTCCCAAAAAAAAATGTCTTAAATTTCATGAAAGTCTGTCTTTAAAAGGACAAAAGCATCACACTGAACGTCTGCAGATGTCGTGGGGAAACTTAAACTCTCGTGTTTTCGCTGCAAGCATCAGATAAAAGATCAAACCGTGATGAAGGAAACGTCAGCGCAGCACATTTCCACCAAAAACAAAACTTATCTTGTCAGTTTCTCCTCTGAGGATCTGGTGGTTGAGGCTGAGCGGTGAGCCGAGCGGCGCCTCACTTTAATGTGCCGACAAATAACCGATCAGGTACTTTTGATCGATCAACCGATGGACAGTTTAATGTCGGACATGTAATGACAGGTGCTCATAGGAGCCAGCAGAGCCTTAAGCGATGTCAAAAAAAGACAAAAAAATTACAAAAAAAGAGAGAAAATGGAGAAAAGAAGCATCCTGATGATCTGCCATCAGCAAATTTAATCATTTTTACCTCAAATTAAAAACCAAAAGGAAGGGATTAGCAAAACTACAACAAAAACTACAATCAATTCATCTTCTGTCATTTGAATAAACAATCACCCGACCAGCTCCCAGTGGCATCAACACATCTGGTGCAGAGGGACTGTGTTGTTGATTACTGATTACTGATTATTGATAACTGGAGTGAAGAGGCGGTGAAATCCAGGAAATGACGCTCGGTGTCAGGTCGTGAGAACAGGAAGCAGCAGGAGTTTCAAAAGAAACCGAAAGGCGAGGAGTTCAAGTGAGAAACAGAACAGCAGCTCACATCTCTAATCTGCTGGAGGCAGAGTGAAAACTACCGACAGATTAACAGACCCACAGTGTAAAAACTACCGACAGATTAACAGACTCACAGATTAACACAGTCAGAGTAAAAACTACCGACAGATTAACAGACCCACAGAGTAAAAACTACCGACAGATTAACAGACTCACAGATTAACACAGTCAGAGTAAAAACCTCTGACAGATTAACAGACCCACAGTGTAAAAACTACCGACAGATTAACAGACTCACAGATTAACACAGTCAGAGTAAAAACTACCGACAGATTAACAGACCCACAGAGTAAAACCTACCGACAGATTAACAGACTCACAGATTAACACAGTCAGAGTAAAAACTACCGACAGATTAACAGACTCACAGTGTAAAAGGTACCAACAGATTAACAGATTGACAGAGTAAAAACTCCTGACAGATTAACAGACTCACAGATTAACCGACTGACAGAGTAAAAACTACTGACTGATTTACAGAGTAATAACTACCAACAGATTAACAGACTCCGAGTAAAAACTACTGACAGATTAACAGATTTACAGAATAAAAACTACCGACAGATTAACAGACTCACAGTTTAACAGACTCGCAAAGTAAAAACTACCGACAGATTAACAGATTTACAGAGTAAAAACTACCGACAGATTAACAGACTCACAGATTAACAGACTCGCAAAGTAAAAACTACTGACTGATTTACAGAGTAATAACTACCAACAGATTAACAGACTCCGAGTAAAAACTACTGACAGATTAACAGATTTACAGAATAAAAACTACCGCCAGATTAACAGACTCACAGTTTAACAGACTCGCAAAGTAAAAACTACCGACAGATTAACAGACTCACAGATTAACAGACTCGCAAAGTAAAAACTACTGACTGATTTACAGAGTAATAACTACCAACAGATTAACAGACTCCGAGTAAAAACTACTGACAGATTAACAGATTTACAGAATAAAAACTACCGCCAGATTAACAGACTCACAGTTTAACAGACTCGCAAAGTAAAAACTACCGACAGATTAACAGATTTACAGAGTAAAAACTACCGACAGATTAACAGACTCACAGATTAACAGACTCGCAAAGTAAAAACTACTGACAGATTAACAGACTCACAGATTAACAAACTTGCAAAGTAAAAACTACCGACAGATTAACAGACCCACAGAGTAAAAACTACCAACAGATTAACAGACTCACAGATTAACAGACTCAGAGTAAAAACTACAGACCGATTATTGATTGGCAGAGTTAAAACTACTGACAGATTAACAGACTCACAGATTAACAGACTCACAGAGTAAAAACTACCAAAAGATTAACAGACTCACAGATTAACAGACTCACAGAGTAAAAACTACCAACAGATTAACAGACTGACAGAGTAAAAACTGCATATTCTTATATTATTTTTTAACATAGTGTGCATAGTTGGTTTTTTTTGTTTTTTGTTTTTTGTTTTACAAATTAGGATTAAGGCACAATTTTTTTTATTTTTACATAATGCGGATACTTTTTTGTTTAACAATTTCTAATGCACATGTTTTTATATTATACATCACTGATGCCTGTGTGTGTGTGTGTGTGTGTGTGTGTGTGTGTGTATGTGTGTGTGTGTGTGTGTGTGTGTGTAATATATTTTTCTTGAGAATTTGAGCAGCTGCAGCCGACCCAGTTTCTCCTCGGGGATCAATAAAGTGATAAAGTAATAAAGTAATAAAGTACTTCTGAAGCTGATTCTGATTAAAAGACTCTTACTTTGTTGACTCGATGTGTTTCCCACAGGATCCCAGTTTGGCAGAGAAACACACTTTTATTTTGGCGGGATGAGGTGGATCAGAGAGGATGTTTACAGATTTGTGAAGGTTTTATTGTCTGAAATTTGACTTTTTACAGCCTCGGGTGCAGGATGATGATGTCATCGTGCGGGGTCACGTGAGGTCACCTGACCAGAGGAATGTGCGGTCTGCGGCGGCGAGGCGGTCATGTGACCCAGCCGCAGGAAACGCCACCAAACCGACAGAAATTCAGGAGGCGAGCGGCGAGGCAGCCCTCTGTCCAATCAGCAAGCAGCTCGGGAGGCCATGTGACTCCTTTGTTTACCAGGCCTGGGACCGCGGTCACGTTTCTCCCCAAAACAACAACAACAACAACAACAACAACAACAACAACAACAAAACCGCCCAGGCAGAGGAATGTCTGACTGCACGTGTGTGTGTGTGTGTGTGGGTGGGTGTTCGTTTTCTCTGGTCAAATTAAGTATAGCAAAACCTCCAGAATGCTCAACACACACTTACACACACACACACACACACACACACACACACAGCTGTTTTATGAGCTCTGGCCTTCAGTAACCTGCTGCCTCTGTAACAGGTTCAGCTGGAAGGATCACTGACTGTGTGTGTGTGTGTGTGTGTGTGTAGCTCCTCATTGTGACGCACACACACACACACACACACACACGCTGATCTACTGATAAACACTTCCTGTGTGTGCTCTTCAGAGTTCACGGTTTTGTTGTTGTACTTTATTTAACGGTTCAGTTTGCACACAGGCGACAACACACACATCATCATCATCATCTTCATCATCATCATCTTCATCATCATTGATTCTTGATTAAATTCTTGGTAGAACGTTGAGGGAGAGAAAACACTAAAACTAAAAAATGATGTAAAAAAACAAGTTGTTAATAGAATAAAACAAGCATACACAGTTTAAAAGAACATATATTACATATAATATCTACTATATTAAATTATGTGTGTGATATGTGTTTATCTCTTAAAGGGAAATTCCACCCAAAAACAGATTACTGACCTTATTTTTAAACCTCAGATTGGCAGATTAAATTTGATTTCTGGCCGCTTTTTGTTGTTTTCTTTGATATTTTATAGTTTGGATATTCTTTTTGTTTTTGCTGTCGTAGCTGCAGCCACTCTCTGTGTGCGTCAAGTTCGCCGACTAACAAACAAAAAACAAACAAACAAACAAACAAAAAAAACCTCAACACAATCACAGCCTAAAACGATCAAACGGAGGCAGAAACACGACTTAAACCTGCAGTCCCTGTGTTGAAACTGTATCAAGAAGTCACATGCATCGTAAAAATGCATTATTAATTGTGATATTTCGATTATTTATTTTGGGGGCCACCTGATCTAGTTTCACATGTAATAACACCGTTTACATAACACTAAATCAGGGCTGTCAGACTCACATGAGGCCGTGGGCTGCAGGATATTTTACGTTACTTTCTGATTTATTATTTTAAAATCAATTAGTGGGTGACCAGTCATTGAGAAATAATATTTCGGCACATGAAAATAACCAATAAAAATAAAAATACAAATAAAAATCCATCTCTCTTGAAAAATTCTGCATTACATTTCACTTTTTTTGTGGGTCAGCTCTTTGCTAAATGATCGAAACGCAGCGACCAGCCTGCAGATTCTACTTCATTTATCATCAATCATTAATTTATCATAGAAACCTCTTATTTTGCTTATTGTAAGAAATATTTCAATTATAATTTTTTGGATTTCAGAATGTGTTTGTTTGTTTTTTTTCCCATTTCTCTGCAGGTGTAACATCGTGGAAACTTCAGACGGCTGAGATCCAGACCTGAACGCTTTCCTCCTCCTGCAGGAAGTGCAGATGTGAAACGTGTTTCTGCAGGAATGAGGTGAAGCTGCCTCTGCACCCGACCGCCCCGACCCCAAACCTGATCACCTCGCGGGCGGCCGGCCGCTGCCTTATGTAACCCCCGATGCCCGGTGACCAGATAAAAGCCTCTCAGGCCGGCGCGCTGGTGCCAGTCTCCCAGCGAGCCCCCCTCCTGCGCTGGGGCCGGATCGCTAACACCGCCGCTCCCCTCCGGCCCCCTCTGCTCCCGGCCCGCTCTTATTAACTTTTCATTTTCCCCGGGTTTAGACTGGGGATTTTCTTCCTAAACAACCTTCCTCACCCCACCCCCCCTCTGTGAGCGTTCTTGGAACAGTCACCTCTGAGGAGGATCTTTATTACAATATAGACGGACTTTTTTTTTGCTTTCTTTCTTTCTAATTCCAAGGGGGGAAAAAAGTAAGAAATGAAGATCTCATGATCGGCCCGCTTTATTAAGTAGGAAAATAAAGGTCGTTGGGTTTTTTCCGCTCCAGGTGTGAACCGACAGGGAGCCCAGAGATCTGCCGGGGTCAGGCGGTGTGAGGGGTGACCGGGTTTGTAACCACCGAGCAAGAAGAGCCGCGATGGACGGACCGCTCGCCTCAGAATGAGCCGACGCCTCGGTTTTGAAACACAGCCGAGAGTCAGGCTGGATGCTGGTGGCCGACGCGCTGCAGAGGCACATTTTCGACCCGGCTTCTCTTGAATTTTAGTGCAAAACCACGAACAGGGTAAGAAATTCACTTTTTCCTTGATCTGACCTGATTTTAGGGGCGTTTTGATCCTTTCAGAGGTAACATTAAGAATCAGTTATCTGAAAACATCACCTTTCATTCCCTTTTTACTTAAAAACCCATGAAAAGGACTTACCTTGTTGATTTGATGCATTTCCTGTTGAAACAGGAAGTTTGGGCGGGACTCGGTGCAGGGAAGGATCATTCACAAGTGCAAACCAACAGGATCTCAGTTTGGGAGAGAAACACCCTTTTATTTTGAAGGGTCGGGTGGATGTTTAAAGATTTGCAAAGGTTTAAGTGACTGAAATTTTAGTTTACACCCACTGGTGGAGGATGATGTCTGTTTTACAGGAAGTAGAAAATAAAATAAAAAATGATGATATATCGACTCATACAAAAAAAATCCTCTTCATCATCACTTGTGAGCCAGACTGGTGGGTTCAGCTCCTGGTGGAGACGTGGACGTCGCCGGTGAAAAAGACGCAAAATGTCAGCTGGAAATGCGGCGTCAGGGTCGGCCATGCTGCGGGAAAAGTGCGCCTCCTAGTATTTAAAGTTGGTGAGTTGGAGAAGAAGCTCATTCCCTGGATTCAGAACGACTACGCATAGATTAAAGTTTTCTTGCCTGTAATGGTTTTTGAGTTGACAGTCACTCAGCGATGACGTCACCAAAATGCAGATTTACAAAGCACGCTTTAACGTGGGCGACTTAAGAGACGTGTTTATTATAAAAGAACACTTTTGACAAGATGCTTGATACTATTTTCACCTCCAGTGGTTCAGTTCCTACGGGTAGCATTTCCTGTTAGCTTAGCATGATGATGATTTTGTGTCCATAGGTAATTACACATCTGAGCGGACAAAAATGACATGTGGAGTTCCCCAAGGCTCCATTCTGGGGCCTCTTCTGTTTAACATCTACATGCTCCCACTAGCTCAGATTATGGAAAACAACAAAATATGCTACCACAGTTATGCTGACGACACACAAATCTACATAACCATATCACCAGGGGACTATGGTCCAGTTCAAGCACTGAGTAAGTGCATTGAACAAATCAACAATTGGATGTGTCAGAACTTCCTTCAGTTAAACAAAGACAAAACTGAATTAATTGTTTTTGGAGCCAAGGAAGAACGATTAAAAGTTAGCGCTCAGCTTCAGTCAATAATGTTAAAAACCACAAACCAAGCCAGAAATCTTGGTGTAGTCATGGACTCAGACCTGAATTTCAACAGCCACATTAAGACAGTTACAAAGTCAGCCTACTATCACCTTAAGAATATATCAAGAATTAAAGGACTTATGTCTCAGCAGGATTTGGAAAAACTTGTCCATGCATTTATCTTCAGTAGACTTGACTACTGTAATGCTGTCTTCACAGGTCTCCCTAAAAAATCCATCAAACAGCTGCAGTTGATTCAGAATGCTGCTGCTCGAGTCCTCACTAAGACCAAGAAAGTGGATCATATCACTCCATTTCTCAGATCTTTACACTGGCTTCCTGTGTGTCAAAGAACTGACTTCAAGATATTGCTGTTGGTTTATAAAGCACTAAATGGTTTAGGGCCAAAATACATCTCTGATCTGCTGCTAAATTATGAACCATCCAGACCTCTTAGGTCGTCTGGGACAGGTCTGCTTTCTGTCCCCAGAGTCAAAACTTAACATGGAGAAGCAGCGTTTAGTTTTTATGCTCCACATATCTGGACCAAACTCCCAGAAAACTGTAGATCTGCTGTGACTCTCAGTTCTTTTAAATCACAGCTGAAGACTTTTCTGTTTGCCGCTGCCTTCCATTAAACCACATTAAGGTTTAATATTTTACACTGCACTGTAACTTTTAACTTCCTTTAACTTTAGCTTCTTTTTATTAATTGTTTTTATGCATATTTTCTTGTGTTGCTTTTATATTGTTTTAATGCCTTTCTCCTTTTAGCTTCTATTTATTAATTGTTTTTATGTATGTTTTCTTGTGTTCTTTTATATTGTTTTAATGCCTTTATGCTCTATGTAAAGCACTTTGAATTGCCTTGTCGCTGAAATGTGCTATACAAATAAACTTGCCTTGCCTTGCCTTGCCTTGCCTAGCATAAAGACTTGAAGTCTATGGGAGTCGTTAGCCTGCCTGCTTTAAGGTGAAAACCTTCCAGCAGCCCTGAAGCGGTCTGAGTCACACCGTGGATCACGTGGATTTGATCTTGGAAATGATAAAAAACAAAAGAGAGTGCTTACAGGAGAATTTAATTAGTGCCAGATCACTGACGGGAGGAAAAACACGTTCAGCAGGTTACAGCTCCACCATCGAAATTCTCCAGAAACCTCTTGTTTGTTGAAAAAAACTTCCCAAGACATGTATTTCAAATCCACATGATCCACTGTGTCAATAAAACGGCTTCAGAGCTGCTGCAAGGTTTGATTTTTCACTTTGACGGAGCCAGGCTAACAACTCCCATAGACTTCAAGTCTTTCTGCTAAGCTAACACCAAATGCTACCCCTAGGAACTGAACCACTGGACGGCCAGAGGCGGAAATGGTGTCCAACATCTGGTCTCAGTCTGGAGAAGTCAGAAAAAAGGGGGAATGTTGTATTCCTCTCTCTGGTCCTGTCGGCAGGCCTCACATGGAGCTGCTTTCTCTCTCTGTCGGTCCATCCTCCATTCCTCCATTCTTGATTTTTTTTTTTTTTTGTCTTATTCCACTGGTTGCTTTATTTCTCTGTTGATGCACTGGTTTGTGTTTGTGTCTGCAGTTTCTTTTTCTCCTGCTTCTCCTGTTTTCTCAGCGGCAGGACTCGGGGAGGAACATGTCGAGGTCAGAGTCCGCCATGACTCGAGCTCCGTTTCTGCATCCACAAGTGAAGGGAAGGACTGAAAATGTGACGCCCAGTACATTTTCACTTTCATTTTTACTTTGAGAGGCATTTCTTAGTGGCATTTTTCCCTGGACCTGTGAGTCACCCGGTGGAAAATGATGGAAAATGGGATTTCAGGGAAGCAGAGGTCATCAGCAGCCAAGGCCTCAGCGCCGCTGACACCGAAATGTCTGGTTTGGATGTTTGAGGCGTGGAGTCATTTCCACTTGAACTTCCATCAAGTCCAAGTCAGTGTTCAGTGTGTGTGTGAGTCCAGAAACTGAGGAATTTTTTTTTTTTTTTTTTTTTGCAGTGCTGCCGAACATCGTGCAGCGATCTGACCTCAAGGAGAAGTCAGAGAAACAACGTGAGGCGTTTCAAGCCTGTTTGCTTCCTGCAAATAACTCCTACTGTTTGTCCTCAGCTTGCATTTGCATTTCAGCATGCATGGGTTTTTCCCTTGGGTGGATCTATATGTGTGTGTGTGTGTGCGTGTGTGCGTGTGTGGTTTTTTTTGGGGCATCGGGTGCGTGAATGCGACCGCCATTCGACGCTGGAGACACAAAGGAGAACGGTGGCCATCAGACTGAAAAGCAAACAAGTCGCCAAAGAGGAAGTGAGTTATGTTTTGGAACCCTTGTCTCTCTCTCTCACACACACACTCACACTCACACACACACACACACACACACACTCACACTCACACACACACAGAGGCGTAGTTGATCCTGATCGGATGTGAGGCCTGCGACAGCATCGGAGTCGCTACGTAAACATTTCTTAGCTAAACAAGAATTCCTAACAGAGTGGGAAAACCCGCCGAGCACACGGGCCGCCGCCGCCGCTGCCGCGCTCCCGTCAATTTAATTTTCCACACGGGACGATGTGATTCCATCATACACCTCCCAAAAGTCAAAAAGAGAACAAGGTGTGATGTAAAAGAGAACTTTTACATCACATCCCGGGTCATGTGACTGCCTGTTTTTATAAATCTGGCCTCTAATCTCCTTTTATTCTTTGGAAAACACACAAGTCAAATGAAAAATCACTTTCTCCCACCAACTCCGGGGTCTCAAACGCCTCGTCTCACCTTCTCTGTTGGTTGTTCAGACATTTCGAGGAGACGCACGCCGGCTCGACGCGCCCCGCCATCACTCTGAAGGTCATTATCGCAAAACTAAATGAAATAATGCAAACTTGGTGTGGAAAAATCCTTTTCCTTAAACTTTAGACTTTAGAAAAAAAAAAGATAACTGACTGAAACTGTATTGTGAGTCTACAAAACTAACTAAAATAAACTGAAGTCATGGAGAAAATGTCTGTAGTTCTTGTCTCTGTCAGTTTATTTCATACATAAGCCTGGTGTTTTGGGTGGACATGAAATTTATCCTCCAGTTTTTTTTTTTTTTTTTTTTTTTTTTTTTTAGCTGTGGCAGTTTTACGCCAGCTAATACATTTTTTTTTTTAATCTCACCCCTGACAAATACCCCATAATATGAAAATAAAAGACTAAAACTCACATTGAAACTAATAAAAACTGAAGTAAAGCTAAGCATTTTCAAATAAAAACTAAACTTTACAGTTTATAAATGCTTTATAAACTGTAATAACCGTGCTGTGAGGAGTCTGCTTTCAAAATAAAATCCGCCACATGTAATAAAAGGTGAAGGCCGCTCTTACAAAACAACATCCGCTGACATAAAAGTGCAGCTCACTGAGGAAATCCAAAATAAAGGGACATTTCAAAACTAAAATGCCAACGCAATCAGCTGCATTTCATCAAGAACGTCCTGTACCTCATTTTATTTTATTTATTTATTTATTTATTTTCGGGAGGGGATATTTCACCAGTGCTTTTGTGCAAAACCTTTTTCCACTTATGCAGCACATGATTAGGAGGAAGGGGGCCTCTGGAGGAAAAAAAAAAAAAAAAAAAGAAAAAAAAAGGGGGGGAAAGCAAACGTTGCAAAAGTTGCCTAGCTAGCCTCTCCGCCAGGTAGGGCGCCCAGTTGATCCAAGGAAAATCTCACTCCAGTTTTCTACATGAGTTATTAATTTCAGCTTCCCAGTGTCTCGATCTGCCGGAGCATCCCTTGATATGCCAGCATTACCTTAGTAATCCTCTTAGTGGTGGGAAAGTGGTTTAGCGGGCGCATTCTTTATGACAGGAGCACAAATGGGGGGATCACGTTAGCCTTAGGGGCCTGGCTGGGGAGGCCGCTCGTCTCGCTCTCCAAAAACTTTCCACCCGGGATGGGCCTCGCTCGTCCCTGTGAACCCGCTGACTCCCCGGGTCGCCGTGGGAGACGAGGAGGGGAGTGGAGAGAGAGAGAGAGAGGGAGAGAGAGAGAGAGAGTGACGAGTGTCAGCGTCGGTGTCAGAGCGGCCGTCACCTTTCTTTACCTGCGGTTACACAATGCAGCAGGCAGAAATCACAGGAACCCAAAAAAAAAAAAAAAAAACAAACAAACAAAAAAAAAAAAAACGCTATTCAATGTGTTTTTGAAAAGGTCAAAGGTTATGACCGGAATTTGGATTTCATACAAGCAACATAACGCTACCAAACAATGTGCAACCCACGAGAATCAGTAGTTTTCCTCCAAAATAAAGTTCCTTACAGTTCTGTCAATCAGCAGAGGTGGAAGTGGAGTATTTTTTTTTTTTTTAAGTCAGTAATTTTAATTTTACTTCAGTCCATTTTTCTGCTTGTGTTTTGTCCTTCACTGCATTTTCAATCAGATCCATTACAGAGAACACGTGATCCATGACAGACGGTGGAACCTTTCACAATAAAAGCTCAGTCGGCAAAGATGACAAGAGGATCCCGCTTCCACCTGGTTGCTTCTACTTTGTTGGTTCTACTTTTTGAAACATGATCACTGCTAAACCGTCACAGGAACCAAACACAGACGTCATTAATAAGAAAGGCCTGCAGAGCTTTTTATTTCATGGTGCTCTTATGGTGAGATTAGAGTAAAAAAAATGGGCCGCTTGTGCCGACCAGCGTTGGATTGGTGAGCAAAATATGATGTAACGTCAGCAGAGGTGGAAGTAACTAATTACATTTACTGACTACATTACAGTTTTGGTGTGCTTTTTGGAGTATTTTTGTTTTTAATTGGTAATTTTAGTTTTACTTTGGTTCATTTTTTGTTTGAGATTTGTCCTTCACTGCATTTTAAATCAGATCCATCTCAGAGAACAGATGATCAGTGACAGATTGCGGAACCTTTCACAATAAAAGCCCAGTCAGCAAAGATGACAAGAGGATCCCACTTCCACTCTACTTTGTTGGTTCTACTTTTTTGGCATTTTCCAAATTCTACAATAAAAGCTGCAACATGAAAAACTGCAGTGAGGACTGTTTAGACATGTGTCAGTTGAGTCTACAGGGTCCTCACTTCAGTTTTAGTGTAATGCCCCTTTAAAAGCATGCAGTGTGCAGCGTGTTCTCTCCTCCTTTTCTAACTGCATGGAAAAGATCCCAGCTAACACAGTTACTGTTTGGAAAAAGGAGCTCAGTCACTTTTACTGCAGGACATTTTTACTGCACTACTTCTACTTCTACTGCAGTCACATACCAGCAGAGGAACAGTACTTCTACTTCTACTGCAGTCACATACCAGCAGAGGAACAGTACTTCTACTTCTAATGCAGTCACATACCAGCAGAGGAACAGTACTTCTACTTCTACTGCAGTCACATACCAGCAGAGGAACAGTACTTCTACTTCTACTGCAGTCACATACCAGCAGAGGAACAGTACTTCTACTTCTACTGCAGTCACATACCAGCAGAGGAACAGTACTTCTACTTCTACTGGAGCAGCAGTGTGTCGTACTCTCTCCGCCGGTGGTAATCTGTAACGTAATCCAGGTGATTAAGCCGAGCTCTGTAATGTAATCTGATTACTGTGCTGTATATTTGAATTAGATGCTGATGCGGTGCAGAAAAAAAGGGGAAATGTTCAGGAAATTTACAACATTTTCATCAGTTTTTTTGCTCCAATTTCCACTGTTTAGAAAAACTCCTGTTTCACGAGTATCATTATGCAACAGAACACAGTTATATAGATATATATTTTATTATTTTTTGGCGTATTTTAATGAGTATATTATGTAGAGCAGAATACGTAATGCGATGTTCACTCCAGCAGGACGACATTTTGGCAGAACGAGGTGAAACTGTAAAGTAATTTCCTTGATTTAACCTACTCACACGGTTACCGCTTGTTGGCTTTGTAGGCCAGCGTAGGTGTGTGTGTGCATGAGTGTATGTGTGTGTAGAATGGTGGAACGAATCTAAACTTCTCACACTCCCTCCAGAAAAAAAAAAAAAAAAAAAAAAGCAGGGAGAAGGAGGTAATTCAGTTCACAACGCAGGGTAAAGTCAGGGCACTGGTGTGGCACAGGAATTAGTGGAGCCGCAGTGACTGAGAGGATTAAGGGGATGTGGACACACACACACGCACACACACACACACACACACACACACACACACACACACACACACACACACACACACACACACCGACATATAGAAATGCACAAATGTACATGCACATACACACTTTGACAGCAGAGGCCTGAAAACCCACTTTTGTCCTTGCAAATCACTGGCACAAAAAACAGAAACCACACACACACACACACACACACACACACACACAGTTTCAGTGATGACAGAGTAACCAGTGTTAGGACAGCAGGACAAAATGCTCGACTGTGAGCTGCAGATCTGAAGGTTTTTGGATGACTGCTTGCATCTGTTCTTGAATGCAACCCAAATGACAGATGCAGATCAATACATCGATAGATATTGTATTGATCCTGCAGGATGTGTAGGCCTCAGGTAGCTCAGTGCAATTAAAAACACACAACACACTCAATACACTCAGTCCAACTCAAAAATTAGAAATGCACAGCAGTAAAACAGCCGGAGCAGGAAACAATGGCCTGAACTCAACACTTGAGCTTGAAACAGCCGTCCAGCCTGTAATCCTGAAAAATCAGCCTGTGCAGTGGAGAAACACAAACACACCCAGTGTCCAGTGTTCAGTTCCTGCTGACTGTGTGCAGAATGTGTAAATCTAACTCTGTGTTTATTACTGAGGTTGTACTTTGCAGAGGTCTTGTACTGGACTGTATTATATTGAGGTGTTTCTGATTTTTTGTCCCCCCCATTTATATACAATGAGGAGGGACAGAATAGTGGAAACAGTTTTCAGTAAAGTGCAGTCCAGTCCAACAGCAGCACTAACTATGAGCTCAATGCCAAACATAGAAGTGAATGAACACCTCTGTTACCATGACAACAAGACAAGCTGAGCATTACAGGCAGCGGGAAAGGAATCTTTATGGCACAACAGCTGGACTGGATTATTTTAGATTAGATTAGATTAGATTGTACAGGTGGATTAAGTAAAGTGTCAGAGCGCAGAGTGGAGTTTTAGTTCACTGTCATTTATGGAAATTTATTCACTCCGAGTTCCCAACACACAGCAAAGTGGAACGTCCACTGGAACATCCAGTACCAGTGATGGAGAGAGAGTACAACACACTGCCGCTCCGGTAGAAGTAGAAGTACTGTTCCTCTGCTGGTATGTGACTGCAGTAGAAGTAGAAGTACTGTTCCTCTACTGGTATGTGACTGCAGTAGAAGTAGAAGTACTGTTCCTCTGCCGGTATGTGACTGCAGTAGAAGTAGAAGTACTGTTCCTCTGCTGGTATGTGACTGCAGTAGAAGTAGAAGTACTGTTCCTCTGCTGGTATGTGACTGCAGTAGAAGTAGAAGTACTGTTCCTCTGCTGGTATCTGACCGCAGTAGAAGTAGAAGTATTGCAGTAAAAATGTCCTGCAGTAAAAGTCCAAAGTGTCTCATGTCAAATGTCCTGGCAGTAAAAGTGACTGAGCTCCTTTTTCCAAACAGTAACTGTGTTAGCTGGGATCTTTTCCATGCAGTTAGAAAAGGAGGAGAGAACACGCTGCACACTGCATGCTTTTAAAGGGGCATTACGCTAAAACTGAAGTGAGGACCCTGGAGACTCAACTGACACTTGGATTTTGGTCCTCGCTGCAGTTTTTCATGGTGCAGATTTTATTGTGAAACTTGGGAAATGACAAAAAGTCAAACCAACAAAGCAGAAGCAACCAAGTAGAAGCAGGTTCCTCTTGTCATCTTTGCTGACGGAGCTTTTATTGTGAAAGGTTCCACAATCTGTCACTGATCATCTGTTCTCTGTAGTGGATCTGATTTAAAATGCAGTGAAGGACAAAACTCAAACAAAAAAATGAACCGAAGTAAAAGTAAAATTACTAATTAAAAACAAAAATACTCAAAAAAGCACACAAAAAATGTAGTCAGTCAATATAATTAGTTACTTCCACCTCTGCAGACGTCACATTATAATTTGCTCACCAATCCAACAAAAAAACACCATGAAATAAAAAACTCTGCAGGCTTTTCTTATAAATGATGTCTGTATTTGGTTCCTGTGGCGGTTTAGCAGTGATTATGTTTCCTAAAGTATTCACAGTATTCTGTATTCTGTATTTGTATTCATCTGCAGTTTCAGTCCCATCCTGTAATCACAGATGATTTCCTTCATTTTTTCCGTGTCGTTCAATTGGAGGAAACTGGAATGAGAGCGAGCAGCAGACCGACCGACTCCCTCAGAGCCGGCCGCTTGCTTCTTCCTCTTGAATCAAACTTCTTCTGCAAATTTTAATCATATCGTGCAGCGATCAGACGAGCCGCTTCTGCATTCATTTGTAGACGAGATGAAGAAGATAAACTTTATCTGCGGCGGTGCAGAAAGAGAAGCGCATTAAAAAGCACAAAAGGCAAATGTTTTAAAAGCAAGAGCAAAGTAAATGGACGTATTATCAAATGGCATGAAAAACAAAACAAAACAAAAAAAATGTAATTAGTGACATAATTCATTTAGATTACTGTGCCTTATTTATACTGTGCAAAAAACATTCATAGAAATTACAGTTAAAAAACTCAAACAGCAACAGCTAAAGGCCATCAAATCCAAACGTGTACATCACTGAATACATTAAATTACCCTAAACCAAGAAACAGAGCATCACTTTAATTTTTACCCTCATACTATGTAGAAAACACACTTTTACTGTGAAAATAAAGATTTTGTGTGATTTTTTTTTTTTTTTTACAGTGTATGCAAATAGGTCAAAAAGCAAAACTTGTGAGAGAGATGATGCAGCCTGGACAGGAAGCAGGGAAAAGCAAATCAATCATGTTTTGCTGAATTAAATGTGAAAAGGGACACCTGCTCTTTCAAAATAAGAGGAAACTGAACTGTTTGAAGAGACTCGCAGTGTTTTGAACTCATCGTCTTTTCTGTGTTTGTGGAAACTGATTCCTCTGATGACCAGCGTCACTCTACTTCCTGTCTCTCTCGCTCTCTCTCTCTGCGGCAGGAAGTGCACCGTGATGCCATTGCCATGACGATTTCCTGTACGCAGCCACGAGGCTCACAGGAAACATGCTGCCAGGAAGGAGTGTGTTTCGACACACACACTAAACACACACACATACATCCAGCTTTTACAGTGCAGAAGAGCTACAGGAATTATTCATAGAATGTTTATTTTTTTTTATTTTGAGCCAACAAATGCAATATTCATTAACGTTTCGAAAATAAAGCAATTTTTTTTTTTTTTTTTTAAAAAAGGCAGCTTAGCAAGAAATCAGTAAAAAAAAAAAAGAAAAGAAAATGACCTGAAAAATTAAAAAACAAAAAAAAGGAAAAAGAGAGAGAGAATTATTAGTATACAATCAATATACCTGGAAAAAAAATCCAGAAAAATAATATTTATGATTTATGATTAGAAATTATGATTATATAAATTGTGTTACAAGAAAAAATATTTCTAATAATTTTCTCTCTTTTTTGGATAATTTTCAGGTCATTTTTTAAATTTCTCATATGTTACATTTAAAAAAAAAAAAAAAAAAAAAAAAAAGCTTGATGCTTGATGACGACAGGAACTTCAATCTACTGTCACACCTGTTATCTGCTATACATTTCTTTATTTTTTGAAATAGATTCTGACTGGTTTTGAAGCTGCAGTGAAAACAAGAACGAGCACAAAAACACAAACAAAAAGAAAAAAAACGACCAATGTTTCGCTCAGCATCGCACAAATTTGTCGCTTCATGACTTTTGGGTCTTCTGGGTCTTTTGGGTCGTGTTTGAGACGTTTCTTTGGGTTGTATGTGCCACTGATTTTGGGTCATTCCCGCCCGTTTGAGTCCAGAATTTCCTGCAAATCGCTGGAAAATGTCAAGCGAGGTGTTTTGGTATCAGTTTTATGTGTTTCGAGGCACGTCTCGCTCCGTCAGCTCTGCGCTCAGGAGGTTTGGACGAAGCAACGCCTCACGTCACTTTCTACCACAAAGTGAAGTCAGGACGGGATTTCCAGACAGAATAAAAATAAAAGAAAGCATCACACGGCGTGGCGAGATGTTACTCCCTAAAACTTACTCAAAACCTTAAAATAAACACAAGCTGGACCTCCTGCGTGGCGCGTTGTGCTGACCACGCTGCTCACAATCACGACTCACAGCAACAACTTCACTGTTTGAGGTCAAAAGGCGAGTTCGTCCTGCTCTGGAGAAACCGGCTGCTCGGCTCTGACTCACCGGTGAAAAGTTCAAGAGAAGCCGACCTGCCTGTGGGCAAACAAGATAAAAAAAAGAAAAAAAAAAACAAAGATCACAGTAATACTTTCACCTCAAAAGCCCCCAAACCTTGAAGAAGTGGCTCATTATTTGGCAGATTAACATCGTCTCACTCTCTGCTCTTGCCAAACCGAGCTCTTCTCTTAAGTCTTTTGCACGATACTTGGAAAGCCAAACGAGGAAAGTCGGCTTCCTGGGGTCAAAGTGAAACCGGGCGTTTGTGTCTCTCACTTTCAAAGCGGCTCTGCTGTTAAACAAAAACCACACAGAGAGACGCTCTGGCGTCGTGTGAAACCCGGACTTGCACTGAATTACGTTGCAGGTGTCATTTTCAGCGGCGCTATTCGTGGAGGCGCCTCTCGAGCTGCGGCGAGTCAACACGGTTTGTTGTGTCGCCGTGTTACTATGAGCGCAGACGTTTCTCACCGAGCTGCGATATCAGACGAGTGACGGATCGCTTTCGAGTGTGCACGCCAAGCTGAGGGCCGGTCGCGCACACGGACTTCAAGATGCGGCCGGACGCATTCAGAGGTTTTTTCTGCACCAAAATATAAAATCATATGAATAAAAGCACAAATTGACAACACAAAACAACGACTGGGAAACCCTGCATGTTGTTTCCTATCAACTTTTACGATTAAAAAGTCACCTACAGGCTCAGCAGACTCTATTTTCTATTTTTTCTATTTTCTTTGTTCTATTTTAACTTTAAATGTAAATGGCTGGATTATTTTTACAATCTGCATGTCTTTACCTTTAAAATGAGCCACCTTGGGCCAGTTTTTCATAATTTTTCACTTTTGCAGTCCATCACCACTGAACTTACTTTGGGAAATCTGTGACAATGTTTTTATTTCATCTTTATTTACCTGATAATGAGCTAATTATGCAAATTACACAAACTGACCGACATGCAACTCTTAGTGACCGAGTTGAATTTCATCCACAAGGCCAATCGTTGACTTTTCAATCATAAAACAAATAGGAAACACTTTGACTAAAAACAAAAACATAGCCTTTTATTTATTTATTTATTTATTTTATAATTTGTGCAGATTATGCAAATGAGGAAAAGTTGCATGACTGCACCATTATCATAGATAGATTCTGGACATCACAAACATGGATTTAGACTCATAGATCATCTTTCCAAAGCAAAATTAAGGCCATTTCCAGTTTTTGGTGATTAATCAGCTCATTATGCAAATTGCTCAAATTAACCAACATGCAACTTTTAGCAGCCAAGTTGAATTTCATGCAATGTGCCTTTAGATGACATTTTAAATCATAACAGTTAATGGGAAACAACACTGAAGAAAGAAAAAAAATCCCAATCTCACTCATAGTGTTTGATTGACAGGTGTTTTCGGGAAAAAACTGAGTCAGCAAGAACCAAAGTAAATGAATTGTGTTGCTTTAGATTTAAAACGTTGATTTGGAGAGAATAAAGAGGTTTTGTGTTTGTGAACGAGCCTCTTGTTCGGCCGCGGTCAGGCCGTGGCGGCGTGTGGCGTTCAGGTGTCGAGGCCTCGGCGTGGGATCTGACCCGAGGTCAGCCGGCGTGAACGCACCGGGGGCCGCCGACCTCCTCTGACCCACATCTCACATCCCTGTGACTGATTCCTGTTCTCAGGCCCGACGGAGACTTCTGCACTAATGAGGCCACGGCGGCAGGTCACACACACACACACACACACACACACACACAGGCCGGGCGGCTCCTGGTAACCCACTTCTGTTTCAGAAAGCCAAACCCCACCCTGACACCCGTCCTCACCACACACTCATTTTTTTTCATGAATGCTGCCAAGCCGGCTGCACCTTATCTTGAATTATGTGCTTTTTTCATTCATTCAGTCATTCATTCATTCGTGACCATGACATTCATGGTACTGAAAGGTCCTTAAGCTAGCTATAGACCAGTAATGGCTGGTTTAAACTGGAAAAGTCACCAGGCTATTTACCTCATTAGCTAAAGGCTAGTATGGCCGGTTTAAACTTGGAATTTCAGCTAGGCTCGCTATTTTACCCTGCTAGCTAAAGGCAAGTATAGCCAGTTTGACCCTGCAAAGTCACCAGGCTAGTACGGCTAGGGTAAACTCGGAAAGTCAAGTCAAGTCAAGTCAAGTCGACCTCATTTGACCTTGAAACGTCAGCTAGGCTAACTAGCTAACCTGGCTAACTCAGCATGTTGTGTTTCTTGAGGTTGGTAGTTGAGCTCCAGGCTTCATAAAATCAGATTCCTCATTGTTTACCTCGTTTTTTCCACCAGTGTTTTGTTTAACATTATTTGGTCTGAAACCCTGTGTTGTTCTGGCTTTGCCCTGGTGTTTATCCAAACCAATAATAAAAAGCAAATTCCCCCTCAGGAGCAGCTCTTTCTTGGAGAGATGATGTTTGTTGAAGCTGCGACCAAAACAAAACTAAAGAGGTAATAACTTCTGCCTCGGCGTGATCCTCCTGGGCTCAGCCTGCGGCGCTGGGTCCCGGCGTGGCGGAGATCAGATCAGCAGCGAGGCGGCGAGCCAAGGCGCTGAGGCGGAGATGAGCTGAGGGAGCGGAGCCGGCCCGGCTCTGTGGCACGGTTATGTAACGGGACGTCCCGGCCAGGGAATCTGGCAGAAACTTATGAAGACCTTCAGCTAACCCCGGCTCAAACCCAAATCCTAAACCGCTTTATCAATAGATTAATTATTATCCACCGACCCCAAAACGGATTTGGAGCTGGACTGAACTGTGTATCGTTATCAAACAAAACCCAGCCTGCCCCAGCCCACCAGCCCGCACGGTTACTACAGGTCACCAAAACCAAAACCAAAAATTAAACTAGGTGTGAGAGGACATTTTAGCTTACTGACATAAAAATAAAAACTAAACTTTAGAAAAAGAATGAAAACTAACTGAAATGATATTGTGTCTTACAAAACTAAATTAAAATGAAAATATACAGAAAATGCCTTTAGTTTGAGTCTTTTCCAGTTAAACCTCTTCTGAACCAAATTAGAATAATTAAAACAAACTAAAACGAATACAACTGATAAAAACTAAATTAAAACTCAACATTTTTAAACAATAAAAACTAAACTGAAAAGAGCAAACCCGCTATGATAAATAACTGAAACTAAACTGAACTGAAAACAAAAATTAAAAACAAAATAAAAATGAAAAACTAATGAAAAATACAAAACTATAATTACTCTGCTAGACTCGGCTAGTCTACAGATTAGCATAGTATAAGGTAGCATAGCGAGCTAGACAGACGGTACATGTGCACCAATCCACTGCGCATGTACCGTTGACTCCTTGTTTGTTTTGGCTTCGTTAGCTTACAGTCCAATACGCTGGAAGTCAAATGTTTCTATGGGAGAGGAATTTTCTTGAAATAATGCAACACTAATCTGTGGACAGCCGGCACATGCGCAATGGATTGCTGCACATGTGCTGTTGATGCCTTGTTTGTTTTTTCAGTAGCCTACTGTGCAACAGAGAGTCATTTGTATGTTTTTCTTGAAATAATGCAACAAATTCCTGTGGACAGACGGCACATGTGCAATGGCTCGCTGCCCATGTGCAGAAGAAAATTTCAGTTTCTCCACATCAAGGCCATAGAAAGTGACAAAATGAGCTTGTGGTTGTTGGGTGGATCTCTCGCTCACAGTGTCGTGGCTCACAGCAGCAACACAGAGGGAAGTTTAAGTTAAAGCACAAAATTAATTAAAGTCATTAAAATCATCGCTGAGGTGCTGAGGTTAGTGAAAAATTATTGCAAGTGAATTCAAAGTTGATATCAGGCTAATGTGAACATCAGCGGTGCGCTGCTAAAGTTATTAAAAATAATTAGAGGATAAGTCACAGCCTTTCTCAGGTTAACGTTAATATTAGCTAATTTGACGTGTGCTAAATTATTCCTAATCAGCTTATCAATAAAGACACTGAGTTACTTAAAGTTAATGAATAATTCCTCAATTCTTCCAAAAACCATGATTTAAAAAAACTGTATAAAAATCAAAAGCCACAACATTACTTTTGCAATTAATTAATTTTCTCGTGAAAACAGAACATGTTCCCACCGGTCGGCATCGGTTCTCTCGACGTTGAGCGTTTTCAGCTGTTGCCATAGCAATGGGAACCACCCAGGAAACACTGGGATTTGTTGTGAACTGAAGGGCCAGGCCTGATCTACCCATTCAGTTTCTATGACCAAGACTCACTGGAGTTGTTTTTCACAGGTTAGACACATAGTAGCATGTTGAAAAGTGTGTATTTTCATGTTTAAAGGTGTTCTTTAGTTTTGTTTTATCTACGATTTGTTCACTAATCTGAACCTGCGCCTGCGTCTGCACCGGGATGTCAAAGTCACGCTGAAGAAGTTGTGCACAGGCTGTTCTGGTTTCATTTTCTCCAAACAAACTCATCTGTCCTCGTGTCTAATCCTGTCCTCATCTGATCCTCCAGCCCACATTTTGCACATTTTGAACATTTTACACATTTTGAGCAAAGTTTCAGAGCGTGATCTTCCAGATTGGTCTGGTCTGCTCGGCGTCTCTTTACGTAACCGCGGCTCCCACGCTGAGAGGGAAGATGAGGCGGCGAGCTCGGCTCCCGGTGACTGACGTCTCGCTTTATTGACCGAAGCGAGAGATTATTTGTCTTTCTGGTCTCAAAGTGAAGGAGCCGAGGGAACGCTGCCATGCCTCACCTGTGTTTCCCACCGTCACCCCGCTCAACTCCGACCGCCACGCTCTTGCATAACGCCGAGCCGAGACTCTGACCTTTGCTGCTCCTACCTCACTGTGATGAGACCTTTCTGTCTTTCTTTTAACCTGCTGAAATCTGAGCAGATTCACTTCATATCCTTTCTAAAACACTGGTAGAAGGCAATGAGCAGCTTAACATGAAGAGACACAAAAATTAGCAGCAAATTACTAAAAAGTTGCAAGAAAATGACCTAAAATTAGCAGAGAAAAAAAGTGAAAAAAGGAAAAAAGATAAGTAAAGAGAAAATAATTAAAAAGTAAAAAGTAAAATAAATAAAAAAATAAATAAAAAATGGAAATGACCAATGGAAATGAATCAAAATGAACCCTCAAAATTAAAAAAAGGAAAAAAGAAAATTAGCCAAGAGAAGAGAAGAATGTGGAAAAAAAGTAAAAAGACCTGAAATGAAACACCACAAAAGTCCTGAAAACTAAAAAACAAAAATGAAGAAGAAAGAAAATAACCTGAAAAGTATTATTTATTATTTATAATAAATTATTATTTATTATGGAAATAACTTCAATAAATATAAATATAGTTTTCCCCTTGTCTTTTGATAATTTTTGAATAATTTTTTCTCCCTTCTTTTTTGCGGCAGTTTTCGGGTCTTGACCAGAGTCTCAGGATTAAAACACAGATTAACTTGATGTTACAGACTCATGCAGCTCTGTGTGCAGGGATTTATTTCAGATTATATCTGTATTTATTCAGTTCAGTGGCGTCAGCGTTCAACATGCGTGTTCCTGGTTTATTTCCTGTGCGGTTTGATGTGACGACCGGCCTCTCTTAAATCTTATCTGTCGGTTTCCTCTTCTCATGTTTATCACCGTTTTATTATTTTATTGCTGCTGTTTCTCACTGTGAAACTCAGCTGAACAGCACTACTACACTCTCAGTTTACATTTCTTCTGGGTTTTGTTTTGTTTTGTTTCTTAAAAGAGCAAATGATAAGTCCCGCTCCTCGTGTGTGGAGCTCCGCCGTTCAGCCTCGAGGTAAAACGCATTTAATTCTCAGGCTAATGCGTTCAGGCATTCCTCGGGATACATAACCGCATTTGCAGAGCAAGTTAAATTCAGTAGAACGGTATTTTAATGAAAGATCAACTTTTGGCCCAGTGCTTTAACCCTTCTGACGGCCGGCGGCCATTGTCTGGATTTCACCCAAAGAAACGCCGAACCGATCTGAAACAAAGGTCGTGGCGTTACAGTGGAGAAAAGGAGGAGCTGGGGGGAGAACATCCAGCCAGAGGAGGAAGAGAGATTCACTGGAAGAAAACATTAGAATTCAATTCAATCTATTAGAGAGAATTATCCTCACTGTTTTACTTAATGTTAAACAACTGCTGCTTTAAAGGCTGATTTGACTTTAGATGCTTGTCACAGTTTGTTGTTTTGGTTGCCTGATATGTAACTTTGAAAGCACAGGTCTGTAAATGCAATGAATAATTTAAAAATGTAAAAAAAAAAAAAAAATGTCTGTTTTGCTACTGATTTTTTTGGAAGTTGAAGTTGAAGTTTTCTCAGACAAAATGAAAAGCGTTCAGTCAGAAATGTCAGAGGAGGATAAACAAGCAGAACGCGTCCTAACAGCAAAACAGCTGAAAACAAGCTGCGACCAGGTGTGTGCATGCATTCACACACACACACACACACACACACACACACACACACACACGCACACGCACACACACACAGCCTCAAACACTTGACCTCATAGGTAGAAAGCTGCAGTTGCCACGGGGCGGTCACAGCTTTGTGCACCAAGAATGAGGTGGAGGGGGGCGTGGCTTAACTCTCACCACCACAACAAACAATTATTGAGTTATGAAAGGGGGTGTGGCTAAACCAATGGGGGCGGGGCTAACTGTCACCAAAGAAAAATGAACTCTGCTTAGGCCACTGATAACTCCCACAAGTGCATAAAACTCAGTTAATGAGATGTGAAAGAGGGTGTGGCTAAAGTGTAGGGGCGGGGCAAACCAGCACCAATGAAAGTGTGTGTGTGTGTCTTTGTACATAGTTTGACCATGTTATATGAATCTAATTAGAAGCTATGCGCCTTATTTTACAGGCCGTTCCCACAGACACGCCTCCTTTCTGCTATAAGCCACTCCCACTACCACGCCCTCTTTGCTGTAGACCTCTCTCATGGCCACGCCCCATTTGTCACGTGGGATTAACAGTTAATCTGCTGTCTTTTGGCTCATGATTGACCTTTCCACAAAATCTTGCGCAACTCTGTGAAGCCATTTGGACGTTGTGTGCCTGCCATTGCCACACCCACTTTTAGTCAACTGGCATCACACACACACACACACACACTTTATCTCCACAACAAATTCCAGCCTCCTAGAGTGAAAACCACGGCCGCCAAAGGGTGTGGAAAGTATTTATGAACTGACCGACCGACTCTCTGACAAACATAGAGATAAGAGCAAAACAAAACAAAACAAAAATGAGTAGAGTCTGTGTGAGTAGAGATTTAGATTAAAAAATTGTCAGGGCATCTCAAGTGTATTGTGGAAAAAAAAAAACATAAACGAAGATGGAGATAAAACAAGAAAAACAGGATGTGCACAGTGGGATTAGCACTTTAATCTCACAGAAAGCATGACTGTGCATTTTCAACTGTGACATTTCGCAGCGTCGCGTCGGTTCAGCGGCAGGTCAGGCGAATCATGCTGAGTCATGCTAAGTGGTGATATTGAAGGGAAATACTCCACCTGGGCACAGACAGGAACATCAAAACCACAGATGAAAGAGCGACAGAGTGTCGGCCCGAGCTCACAGCTGCACAAACACGACTTTTCATTACCGATGTCGACTCGCCGCTCGTTCGCCACTGAGCTGTGTCTTTGTAGCACAGGGAGGTTTTTTTGTTTTAATAATGTACCATCAGAGGACCGGCCGACCTGTGGATTTAGGAGTTATGAATCCTATACTGACCCCGTCTGAGCGCCTCAATCGCATCTACATTCCCCTCTCATTCTGTACCTGAGGTATTTCCTCCAGGCTATGGCCGTCTCTTTCGAGGAAATAACCAAATAACCAAACTAAGCCTTTTTAAATGACAACAGTGCGGTCGAGCAAAGTTCCTTCTGCGGAAAAAAAAATGCTAAAAAGCCTCCCTCTCAAATAGAAGGACTGCTGTTTTGATGATATTTTACCCAAACAGAAGTAAAAATACTGGTGTAAACTCAACTTGAAGAGTCCTGTTTCAGATCTTCTTCTTATCTTTTGAGGATTTACACATCTAGGTTTTTTTTCCCATCTCAGGACAGTCTACCCCTCTGATCTGTGCTCGTGGCTGCGCTCAGGTCCGGTGACACTCCTGACCAAATTTAGCGGTCGCACACGGCTGCTGAAAAGCCGACACAAAGGCTTCAGTCACAGCGCTGCATTGTCCCTGTGATATTAATAAACATGTCAAAAAAATAAATAAGTAAAAGGTTTGAGCTCCCGTGAATCGTCTGGTTAGAGAGACCAGGCCACGTTAAGTCGAGTCAGTGTGATGCAGGCCAATCGGATCATACGATTTCCTTTGTCTTAATTAATATTAACCAGATAAAAATGCTGTTTTTATTATACATTCATATCAGGTAACACTAGTCTTGCATGGTAGCTGTTTTAGGCTACATCAAGAGGATTTTTTTTTTACCATGAGAGGCAGCTTGATGTAGAAAAATACATATTGTTTTTTGAGAGTTTTTCATTGACTTTAGCAGGAGAGTTAATGTCTCTGGTCCAGAACAAACGTGGCCGTTTGTCGAACCAACGTGTTGGCAGCTGCACGCCGAGTCAGATGACACCCAACATGACCTACTTTGGAGAAACTGTGAAAAAAAAAAAGGATGTGGGCGGGGCCTGAGTGGAAGTGGGCGCGGCCCAATCAGTGTGAGAAGTTCATATGTGGTTCCGCAGGCCAGGACAAACCTCATGTCAGAATTTTGTTGTGTTAACACTAATCCTTTACAAAATGCTGTGACTTTTTGTGATAGGCCACGCCCACTGCCACGCCCCTTTTCGACTGCGTACACAGCCTAAAAAGTTAATCGGGTCGTCTGTGGCCTGTGACAAACCCGCTCAACCTTTTGTGATGACGCTTTAGAAGTTATGAGTCTTTTTGTGGTAGGCCACGCCCACTTCCACGCCCACCTTTGAGCACTGGGGCACGAAAAGTTCAGCACGTCCTTCTTGGTCCTTCTTTCCACCAAACTTGGCAGAAATCACATCATCTGTCTGGAAGCTGTGTGATGAACGGGCGCACACTGATTCATACACTGTGATTTCACTGGGTGGAGGACAATCAGCTGGAAACTATGTGTATTTTTGTTTTTTTTACATTAATAGAAGTTATTTCATTAGCAGTTGCAACACAACCAACTGCTGATACTGAGCCAAGTGTTGCCAAATTATCTCCAGTGTTTATTTTGAATCTCCTTGGAACATCGCTGGACAACGTGACGGGAAAATGTGACACACATGCAAATCACTTTCATTTTCAGGATGAGGAACTTGGCCGTCGTTTTCTGACCTGTGATGAAGTCCAGACAAAGTGCGTGGACTTATTTGCGTAGAGTATTCATATTGAAATGTCAGTGCCACTATTGACAAAGAACACTTTTTCCTAACATGACAAAGCAGAAATGAGTATGTACGGACTGTATGAAAATAATCCCTGATGTTTGTTTTCACCTGAGCCGCCTCAGTCACCTGTCCTCCTGCAATATTTTACTCATCAGTGATTCGAGCAGAACATTTAGTACAAAAAGGTACATGATGATTTCTGACATCATGTTGTGTTGTTGTTAATCTGACCCGCAGCTTTGCACAAAAACCTCTAAACATTAATTAACGATCTTGTAGATGCAGGTAGATTATTGTGGAAAAATAAAACCACGTGTCTTTGGTGGAAATTTGAATCTGGACATACATTTTTATGCGTGGTACTGGCGGAAACCAGTGCTTTAAACCTGGTGCCATGTAATGTTTTGTCCATGTTTGTACTGTATTTCGACACAAACACAGGACATGATGGTGTTTCCTGATATTGCGCTTGAATGTCACCTCTGGATCCTTCAGCCGTCACCTTTGAGCTGAACTATCTGTCCAAATGCAGTAAATTTCCAGCACGAGATGCCTTATCAGTGTTGGGAATGTCGCTCAGGAATGTAAACTCTCTTTCAAAACACAGTGACTCACACCTCCGTCATCTCTCCAACAATAATCTTATCAACAGGAAGCTCTAACAGTCCCTGTGAACACCCTCAGATAACTGTAACAAGGCAACAAAACGAACAAGCCAGGTGAGGGGCAAACGTTGTGATCTGGAATCTGGGTTTGCTTAGTTGTGTTGAGTCACTATTGACATATTATGGTAAATTAAAGTCAGCTGAAATGTTCTCGCCCAGAGGAATGTGCTGCGTGATCCTGACACTGCAGATTTACTCACTGAAGTATTGCAAATCATCTTGCAGGAGGTATTGATTTAAAATTTCACATTTTACAAGCTTCTGCCACTCCATGGAACACAAAACCTTTAATGCAGCCTCAGCCTCACCACGCTCCTGAGCGAGGTCTTAATTTCAAGACTGGGCCCCTTAATTCCACTTAGGATGAAGTCCATGCACCACAAAATTCCTTAATCTGTGGACAAATCCTCTTAATTTGTTCAGATGTTGATTTTGACTAAAAAAAAAAAAAAAAAAAATCAGAATTTCCAAACTCAAATTAAAGTGTGTTTTCACCTGCAAATTCAGGTATTGATTTTTATCAAGTAGAACAGCACCTCAAAAAATTATGAACCCAAACACAAAATTCCCTATTTTTTTTTTCAGGATTCAGCTAATGATAGGATCCAGTTTCCTAGTGCTAACTAACTAACCGACTAACTAACTAACTAACTAACTAACTAACTAACTAACTAACTAACTAACTAACTAACTAACTCATTAACTAATTAACTGACTTACTGACTAACTTACTTACTTACTTACTACCTAAATAAATAACTAATTAACAAATTGATTGACTTGCTTACTTTCTTACTTATTTATTACATAACCAGGTAGTTAACTAATTAACTAATTGATTGACATACTTACATTCTTACTCACTTATCACCTACCTAACTAACTAACTGACTGATTATTTACCTATTACCTGCCTGACTAACTTACTTATGTTCTTACTTACCTATTAACTAACTAACCCACTACCTAACTTATTAATTAACCAACTTACTAATTGGCTAACTTGCTTATTTTCTTACTTACTTACTATCTGCCTTACTAATTAACTCACTGACTCACTCACTCACTTTATTACTCACTTGCTACCTAACTGACTAACTCACTGACTAAGTTACTTACTCTCTAACCAACTAACTAACTAACTAGCAACAATCCGTTGCTAGTTAGTTAGTTAGTTAGTTTGAAAAACCCACAGTTCCACAGTTTTCCTACACATGAAGAAAACAAAATGATTACTTCATTATGAAAACTGTAATTAATTTTCTGTCAACTGGCTGATTAATCGTTGATTAATAAACCAACATATGGATATGAGTCGTGATCTTAATGAAAGGCCACAGAGCAGAGTGGATGCTGCTGCTTCGTGCCTGCAGGTTCCTCCCACGTCGGGAGTCCAGGATGTTTCACACGGACATTCGAACCTGCCGGGTCGCAGCGCCGTGTTTGCAAACACAGCAAAACGCCGCGCGGTTTCCTGGAAAGGGCGCGCCGGCCGGCGGGGGGGAGGCCGAACACGAGGAGCCGAGAGGTGAGAGGTGAAGGTTTGAGCCGAGATCCAGACTCGACGCCTGCTGCTGTGAAACTCGCCGAGGCCTCTGGTTCTGTGGGGCTGCAGCTCCTCCAAAACGCCGCTCTCTGAAATCCAGTTCCTCATTGAGATCGATCAGTTTTAACGTATCGATCAGTTCAGCCTGTTCGATTTTTCTTCATCAGTGCAGGAGAGAGGACAATATGTGAAGTGAACTAATAATAATACTAATAATAATACAGACTTTTATTTATATAGCGCTGTTATAAAACAAAGTCACAAAGTCCTTTCCAAGACAAAAATAGAAATGTAAAAACAAAAAATGGTAAAAACAAAAGGAGTCACAGTTTAGCAAAGGGAAAAGAAATGACATGTAATATATTTTTTATGTAGTGCCTCCTCTCTACTGACTTTTCCATCACCTCATTCTGCTTTATGTTCATTTGTATTCCTTCAGGATGACCTGTTTTTATTTTTTTGTGAATTGTGTTGGGATTCGTGATAATGAGCTTTAAACAAAATGAACTTGAACTTGTCGTTGTTGGTGTTTGAGCTGTAATTCATGTTGGGAATACTGAAATTTGCACTTTAGTTGTGTTGACATTTTTAGGAGCAGAGCTGCTTTG